>NC_056726.1:876645758-876688258 GCF_019279795.1 Protopterus annectens
ATTTCTTGTTCTAAGAGGTATTTCCACCTACCGTCTGTGAAGCTGTAGCTCCCACACCTCCATAATGTTCTCCACACAGGCAAGGAAAAGGGGCAAGGCCCAAATGAAGGACTTAATTATAGCACTGTTTTGCTATGGCATTGGCTAATGGAAAGACAACACAGCTTTTCTGGATGCAATTAGCAAGTGGGAGACATCAACTGGTGTACAGACCATCACCTGCTTATGAGCAGTACCTACAAAAGGCAAGCTGCTGCCTATGTTAAGCAGGTGTGAGCCTGTACAGGGAAAGACTGCACACAGAAACTAAGAAACATTGAGAAACCTCAAGAATACTGAGACAAAACCCTAAAACAGCTATGTCAAACAAGTAAGCATGTAATGGAATGCAGAAGGGGGATGCAATAATGGGAAATAGGAAGTTAAACAATATGTCTCAGCAAGATTTTCTGGACTGAAACGTTGCTGTTCAGCACCTATGGCCTTCCTATCTGGCTTTTTCTGCAGTGACATAGAGCACAGCTCTGGCCCCTGAGTCACTCCAGGAATGGTCAGCTCACATATGACTACTACTGGAGTGTCTGTTAAACAATACTGACTGTGACACTGCCAAGCCAGCTACTGGGATATTATAAATATCCATATATCACTTGTGAATGCCACTTTGATACATATACTTGTCTTACAAATCTAAAGACCTATATAGGGTATGTGCATAGTAAACAACTGTCGTAGAAGTGTGTGTTGAACTGCATGTGATATACCAAGCTCATACCATTCAACTGTCTAGTGTTCTGCACACTGACCACGTGTGTGCCTCATATTTGTAATCATTTTCTCATAGAGTTGTGTTATGTCTGGCAAATCACTGGCAAATCTGTGAAGACTGACGTCAGAATGTAATAGCATACATTTGAATGTCAGATGTCATATTATCCAGGGTATTTCTGTGAAGGCAAAACCTACTGTGCTATCAACTGTCTTAGGTGTGTTACAGCAATATTAATAGTGTCACTATTTTTGGACATTGCCCCCCATTTAGGTATTCCGTCATCCAGATGTCCTGCTCTAAGAGTTTGAGAGTTATGACAGAGCAGCAAGAGTGTAAACACAGTGTCCCATACTGACATGGAACAGAAATTTATGTCTGGTATTACCTGTGCACATGTATGTATTAGTAGGTGTAGCTGGAAGTCTCACAAATGCAGATGTGAGTTGCAAAACATCAGGTAAATAAGCTGTACATGTTTTACAAGTGGGTAATCTTAGTTTTAGTGCATCAAACAGACATAAATGTCTCCACCTACAGGTTGTTGCATTGCCTTGACACAGACATGAGTACTAGATTAAGCAGGAATACCAGGTTGAAATAGGAGGTGTTCAACTGTGTTATAACTTTGTGTCCAAGACTACAACAAACATCTATATGAGCACCTACATAGCTGTATGGACTCAGCAATAGCCAACTCATAAAACCCACCTCCACCAAGCTAGAGTAATCCACTTTGGTGGACAGCAGCAATACACAGACCACATAATAGGTTGATATATTGGCTGTACAGGGCTAAGTAGGAGCAGGCACCAAATTGCAAGCAATTCCACCTTTGTCTGAACAAGCATATAAGGACACAGGTGAATCACTCTAAGGCTAAATATGTGTACAAATTGGATACATCCACCAAAGCCAATCACAAGGTCTTCTTCACATATGTCTTCAATCTGGGAGGCAACAACTAAATCCACCCTGTACTGGTGGTCAATAACACCACATACACATATTCAATAGCTATAGCCAACCCGCTGCAGAAAAGTTAAGTGGAAACATCACCCCCCTGTCCTCCTATCAGTATAGGAAGATATGTACAGCACCCGCCCCCATCCCCTCATCATCAGGGAGGAGGTCCATAATGCCCACTCAAAGGCAACAAAATGAAGTCTCCATGGGACCTGATAACTTCCCTGTCTGCATCCTACATGAACTCAGGCATGTGCTTTCAGCTCCATTACACACTGTATTCAAAGAAAGCCTGAGCACCAGTGACATCTCTTCTGCATGGAAGACAGCCACTGTCATCCCTCAACACAAATGTG
The DNA here is from genome assembly GCF_019279795.1 of Protopterus annectens. Lineage (NCBI taxonomy): Eukaryota > Metazoa > Chordata > Ceratodontiformes > Protopteridae > Protopterus > Protopterus annectens. Next base: position 876,647,850 of record NC_056726.1, read on the forward strand.
AACGATAAATGGAGGATTATGTACATTACTGACCCTCATTGGGGGGAACATGGCACATCAGGACCAGGAGTGCAATACATGCTCATACTGTGCTGACAGATGGCAGGGGTATGATGTGGTTGTAAGTGGTGGATATTGCTATCGAATGTGGATGTGCAGCATCTGTAAATAACATTGGTCAATGGTCCTGTTTGGCCATAGCCAACAGCAGCTGTGGGAGAGGACCTCCCTGTGGGATGACCTTGTCACCAGGGTCAACAACATGGGTCAGCATTACCAGACCTATGAGCAGGTCAGGCACAGGGTGATTGACCTAATCCACCATGCCCGGCAAAAGGGCTGCTGCCATGGCCAGGGCCCATTTGGCCACAGGTGGGGGTCCTGCTATGCATGCCCCACTGACACTTACAGACGAGATCCTCGCTAACCTTGGGGCAGCCACTGCACACCAGCAAACTCAACACACCCACATTGTGGAGGTGGGTGGCACCCAGATAATAGGAAAGGAATGTCCAAGTAAGGCCCCAGTGGACATCAATTGGCTACTGTAGCAGTCATACTGGCATCTGTAGAGTATCTAGATGAATATGTCAGGTCTAATTGTATTTGTGGGTGGGGTTTTGTAATGTAAAGAAGTGCACATCTATGGTGAATGACAGCAAATTGTGTAGTATCAGAGCTTGTACTGTACATGTGTGGAAATGCAGCATTCATCTTGTACCAATGCCACATTGAGTCTGCTGACAATACCTCTTTCTCACAACTACATAGGTCCCTCTGGTCTGGATGTAGAACAGCAGCCTATGGAAATGTCCTCTTGTGACTCAACTATATACCTTAGGCATGTTAAGGGCATGCATTTTTCCATGCAAACAACTGTTACTCTTAGCCATATTGCAATATGTGCATGTTCACTTGTGGTGGGGTTAACTGCATTGCATCACAGTTGTCATCACAGGGGCCTATTAGCAGGAGGTGTAACATTTCTGTGGGTGTTGCCACTGTGCTATACAGGAGAAAAGCAATAATGTGTACATGGGTGCAGTGTGTACTAGATGAAGGCCCATCACCAACTAACACTACTCATATATCTCAGAGGTGTATATTAGTAACAACAGTAAGTGGACATGGCTGCACCACATGATGTTGAGGGCCTGATCAGAGTGTGTATGTTGTGGTCTGACTGTGTGTCATGCATGTCACCATTTGGATATTGTGTAGTCTATATAATGCCTTTGTGCCACCTCAACTGTAAGTGTGTGTGTGTGTGTGTGTGTCTGTGTGTGTGTGTGTGTGTGTGTGTGTGTGTGTGTGTGTGTGTGTGTGTGTGTGTGTGTGTGTGTGTGTACATGTGTGTGTGTCTGTGTGTGTGTGTGTGTGTGTGTGTGTGTGTGTGTGTGTGTGTGTGTGTGTATCAGCAAACCTTACATTGTAGGTATTAATTTACATATGTTGTCTTCCCCTCACAGGTGGACATAGGGGTTGGGGGTCCCTCCCAACAGAATCTGATATCAGTGTCTCTGTGGACTCTGATGATAGTGGTCATAGTGAGGCACAGGTGGGGTTGTCAGGGGCTGAATCTGTGCCATCTGTTGGCATCCCACTTTCGACCATAATTTCCCCACACACGGTCATAATACCCACACATACCCAGTCCCCAGCAGCCACAGATAATGGACAGTTGGAGGGTGATGGCATGGAACAGGCTAGTGTGGTGACTATGGCAAGTGTGAGTGTAGAAATTAGCCAAAGCCAGAGAGCAGGTGAGGTCCCATCCAGGCTGATGGACAGGGGTGCTCGAGGGAGGACTGCTGCCTATCACGCTTCTGTCACAAGTGCCACAGCGGATGTCACCAGATGCATGTTTTGGATCATCATGGAGGCACAGGCATGTATTGAATGCAACACCAGACAGATACTCAGAGCCTTGGTTGCAACACTTCCTGCCATGCATGATGACTTCCATGGGCTTACTGCTGCCAGACATTATGCTGAGGTCATAGATAGACAGTGGGGTGAGACATGGGCAAACCTCGACCCTGGAATGTCTTTGCTGGAGCATGTGGTGGGTGTAGGGCATTGGCCACGTGGACATAGGTCAACAACAAGATCAGCTGAGAGTCTACGGGGCCATGCGCATGCTAACTCCTGCAGTGGCAGTACCACCAGCACTACCAAAGTGAGGGTGCTGTCCATACCACAGCAGAGCAGGCCATGGGTATGTGGTCTTGGCCTGTCCCGTCAGGGACACAAATCCAGTAGACAGCAGTCACCATCAGGGAGTAGTACTGCATCTGGCCTTGGGCCTGGTGGTGCCAGTGAGTCCCCTGGCAGGACCAGTTCCCATGTCCATCGCCGGAGATGGTGAACTGTACACCCTGCCAAGTACAGTCCACAGCTGTCTAACATCCCCCTGTGTAGGGCAGCCACATGGCATGACTGTGCATACAAACACACACACACATCTCTATCGCAGGCAGGTCACCACCAGACACACACAGCACCTCTGCACAGCCCATTTATAGAATACCCCTCCAAACACACACACATGATGTCAACCATATGGCCCAGCCTATGCCTCTGGCAAACCCACACCACACCCTGTGCATATGATGATACCTGTGCCACATCTCTGTCATCCATACCATTGATGCAGGGACATGCTAATATGGGTCTAATGCACAGGGTGAATGTAGTACAGCGTAGTAATGTAATGCTGTGTATGGTGCTGTCTTCTGGCAATTGTTATGGGTACACATCAAAGTGTATGTACCTTTTTAGCCATGATGCATTATTGGCATTAGTACGGCTGACTGAATGTAGTCTCACATGCTGTATTCTGTTTGTGTTCCAGGTGTCTGTGTGTCTGCAGGCTATGGCCCTGCTGACATTACCAATGAGGAGTATGGAAGAATGGGAACACCACTGATCTTTTAATAGCCAATGTACGGCTGTATATGTACATGTTTACCAGGTGTGTATGCATGCAACAGTGTGTGAGGGACACTGGTGGCAGACAGTGTGACCTTGCAAACATACCCCTTGACATAGCCAGCTAGCCTTCATACATGTCACCTCGGTGTTCTGTAGTACCACAAGCTCATACATACAGAGGAGGTTACTTGAGTACTGGCACTAGCTCCCTTACAAGCCTACCTATTACTTTAACCCCAACAGATTCAACTATCTTGTGGGCACACAGTAGTCACAGGGCCTTTTAATGTCTATGTATTGCACACACATAGGCAACACACAATGTGTGTTTGACATTAGCAATTGTGGAGTGTGGGACACAACTTGTAATAATGTGATAGCTGTCAGCACATAGCATGCCCACAGTGAGTGTAACACACAAGACATCCTCTGATGTGCTAATATGACACCTTCTTTCTGTGACATTACTTTTGCGTACAGTATTTCTCATGAAATGAAGGTGCTTCTGATGTGCAATCACTTCTCTATACAATCAGTACAGAATTCTATGTCATGTTTCTTGTCCTACAGTTCTGGAAACTCTTTTAACTGTTTCAGTTGTCATCACGGGTTACACCTTGCCAAACATGGACTGCAACCTGCAGGGTGGTTCAGGCATACCTCTCAACTGTACAATTTACACAGACTGTTCTGCTTCATGCCACATGTATTTGGTCCATGTTCTCATACACCCGTGTCTGTCTGGCAAGTCATTACCAAATCATTGCAGGCTGATGTCATAACATAATGGCAGACATTATGAGTTGCACACTTCATACCTTTCAGTCCATCTATGCTAATGCAAAACCTATTATTCTATCACCGTTATATGTTTGTAGGAGCAATATTTGACAGGTGTCCCTAATAAGTGACCTTTGTCACCCATTTATTTAAGGCTTTGTAAAAATGTCTTGCTCTAACAGCCTGGGAGGTATGGGTAAAGATGGTGGCCACCCCTCTGCCCTCTGCATATGTCTGCAGATTGTCCTGACATCTGACACATGATGTCTATACAGTGGTCATAAATATGTGGTTTTCTGGCCAACGTCTACAGACTGACATTGTAGATCAATGACAAATATTGTCATGTAACAACACATACCCTTCGGAAGGTGCAATCAATTGCATGACCTGTTCTGCTATCTATTTCCCATGTGTGTCACAGAAATATGTGATGGGTGTGCTCAATGTTTGATGTCTGCCCCAGCTTCCCATATGGCTTTCACCTGATGTCTGTCTGTGAGTGGTTAGGATGTATGTTGGTGGCTGTAACAAAAGTAGACTGCTGAAAGGTGATGTGATACAGTGATAGAGTAAGAGACTGTTTATCAGCATGATGTTTCAGACCAGTACAAGGTCTGCTGCTGCAATGTCTGTCACTAAAGTGACTGTGACATATTTGGCAGCGTGTCTCATAAATGCCCATTGTTAGGGGACACAGACCACATATTGGTTGCAAACATCTGGATATTCCATATACATATGTACATGTGGCTGGTATGGCCTGTACAGTTTAACATTGTGCATGTATGGCAGATGCCATTAACTGGCTTTTTAAAGTAATGCCATGGGGTAGTAGTCAACAGGCCTTAAAATGGTATAACCAACGCACACAACAGCCATAGGGGATATGCTTCACACACAAACACACACAGTACTATAGTTGCCAGTATTGATATTAAAACCCTGCCTACCTAATTAATTGTACTGTAGTATTACACAGTTATTCCACATGCCACAGAGCTTATAAGGCTGAGGAGTGTATGCAGGTACTTCTATGGTGGATGACATCAGTAGCCCTTGTAAAGAGGGCAAAGGGAAGTGTACTGCGTGGAACACACCTCAAAATGGTAAATTCCACCCCCCCCAGAGGATATGGCCTCACCCAAAACACACACACACAGTATCACAGTTGTCAGTATTGAGTTTAGTGCCCCTACCTATCTAGTTATTGGTATTACAGTGTTATATAGTTATCACATGCACCACAGAACTTATAGGGTTGAAGAGTGTCCCAAGGTACAGTGTATAACATTACCAGCCCTTGTAAAGGATGGTAATGAAAATTGTACTGGGAGAAAAAGGTCTCAAAATACTGCATCCTACAAATGTCCACACACATACACACACACACACACATACACACACACACACACACACACACACACACACACACACACACACACACACACACACCACACGCACACACACACACACACACACACACACACACACACACACACACACACACACACACACACACACACACACACTTGTATTTGCCAGGACTGAGATTAGAACCCCTACCTTTCTAGTTATTGGTACTATACTGTTACATAGTTATTGCACACACCATAGAGTTTATAGGGCTGAGGGCTGTCCAAAAGTACTTTTATGGTGAATTACATACACAACCCTTGTAAATAGGGCACTAGGACATGTTGTGAGGGGGAGTCCACAAAATACTTTATCCTACAAACATACACACTTATACACATACATTTGCCAGAAATTAGAGTAGAACCCCTGCCTATCTAGTTATTTGTACTATACTGTTATGTAAGTATTCCACATGCCATAGAGCTCATAGGGCTAAGAACTGCCCAAAGGTACTTCTAAGGTGAATGACATCAACAGCCCTTGTAAAGATTGAGAATAGAACCCCTGCCTATCTAATTATTTGGACTATACTGTTATGTAGTTATTGCATGTGCCATAGAGCTTATAGGGCTGAGGCTAGTTCAAAGGTACTTCTAAGGTGAATGACATCAGCAGGACTGTTAAAGTAGGGCACTGGGAAGTGTACTGGGTGGGATGAGCCTAAAACTCTTATACTTAAAGACACACCGAGACTGAGATTAGAACTCTTACCTATATAGTTATTTATACCATAGTATTACATAGTTATAGCGCACACCACAGAGTTTATAGGGCTGACAAATGTCAAATGGTACTTCTAAGGTGAATGACATCAACAGCCCTTGTAAAGTAGGGCACTGGGACATGTTGTGGGTAGGAAAGTCCGCAAAATACTTTATCCTACAAACATGCACATTTATACATACACATTTGAGAGAACTGAAAGTAGAATCCCTACCTAACTAGTGATTTGTACTATATTGTTATGTACTTATTGCACATTCCATAGAGCTTATAGGGCTGAGGCCAATCTAAAGGTACTTCTAAGGTAAATGACATCAGCAGGACCGCTAAAGTAAGGCACTGGGAAGTGCACTGGGTGGCAAGGGCCTAAAACTCTTATACCTACACACACTGGGACTGAGATTAGAACCCCTACCTATCTAGTTATTTGTACTATAGTGTTACACCATTATTGCACACACCACAGAGCTTATAGGACTGGCAAGTGCCCAAAGGTACTTCTAAGGTGAATGACATTAGCAGATCTTGTAAAGTAGGGCAATTGGAAGTGTACTGAGTGGGAAAGGTCTTTTAATATTGAAATCTACAGACACACCCACACACACACACACACACACACACACACACACACACACACACACACACACACACACACACAAAAAGGCAGGTGATGTGATATTACAACCCCCACCTATTACACAATGGTGCTGACCTTCATGCTGGCATATGCGACATCACTCTATGCCATTCAGAGTATTTTATTTATCATTTGTTAACTGGGAAAGTCCGACTTGGAACAAAGTCAGTTTTCAGTGGAGGCCCAGGGAGGAAGGCTCCAGATGCATGTCTTTGTAACGTGGGAGGAAACCAGAGCGCCTGGAGAAAATCCACATGAATGCAGGGAGGACACGCAAACTCCACACAGAAGGCACCCCAGTCAAGAATTGAACTGGAGAACATCTTAATATGAGGTGACAATGCTACCACTACACCACTGGGCCGAGCACCCCTCTGTATGACTCACTCTGTGTGTGTGTCTCCCTGTGTGTGTGTGTGTCTCTCTCTCTCTTTCTCTTTCCATTACTGTCTGTCTCTCTCTTCCCCATGTCTATGTGTGTGTATGCTTTGCATATTGTTATATGTTGCCCATATACATATCTGTGTATCCCACGCAACAGAGGCAGATATATCACCTATGGGCCACCTACAGCTAGCTGAGGATAATCCTGTCTGATAGGTGTGTGTGGAGACAGTTAAGGTGTACATAGTTGTCTGTATGCAAAGACACCTATGCACAATACAGTTATACAGTCCAATGGGGGTTCCAACATGGGCTGTACTTCTCTAAGTGTAGGAGCATGCCCAGTATGACCTTCTATAGTAAATTTGGAACTCCAGTCCAGAGATAGTTGTACTTCAGTCTAGGTTTTTGTGTGCTATAGCCATACCTCTCAACCTGTTAGTGCAAGATATCTGGAGATAGCCTGCCAAAATGGGGAGACAATGGCCCAAACATAGGGAGATACTGTAACTACTGCTCTTGGTAATGTATGAGGTTGCCAGAGTTACAGAGTTTGTTTTAGCAGACATTTTCTGACATATATGAAATTTGACACTGAAATGTATTGTGTCATTCCCTACTGACAGAAATCTTCAGATTACCATGATTTACTAGAGAAATACAAGATGTATGATGCACAGACCAATATTATGAGGCAAATGATAGACATTCTTGCACAATCCGAACAGCTGAGAGGTGTGGCTACAGTCGATTGACTGATGCAGTTGTTAAACAGTCCAGCACCTTTGTTATATACTGGCTGGGGATGTCCTGCTTGTGTGGTATTCTTCTTACCTGAAAGGTCATATCCTGGTATGGGCATACCTCTCAACTGTACATGTTTTTCAGATTGTCCAGATCTTTGTCTATTTTTTGTCCATTTGTCCTAAACATGTGGTTTTCTGGAAAGTTGGTGGCAAATAATTAAAGACTGAATTTGGAAAATAATGACAGGCATTTGTGTTTCAGACTTCATAACCTTCAGCCAATTCATGCTAATGCAAAACCTGTTATTCTACTAACTTTCTAAGTTTGTAAGAGCAATATTTAAAACAAGGGCCTATCATTGGGCATTTATTTATGACCTTGTCCAGATGCTTTGCTGTAAGAGGTTGAGAGGTATGGGTGTGGGTACAGAGTGCATTCTATTGGCAGAGATGTCCATTATATGTGTGGTATATTCCACATAGCACTGCGATTTCCAGGCATGTTAGTGGCAGAGCAGTACAGAGTAATGTGGTGAACCACTGACAGACATTTGTGTATAGGTTGATAGGTTGATATGAGGTTAGTAGGGTATTGGCCCTGAAGCCCTTATAACCCTTGCAGATGAGAGTGTAACCCATGTTAAGACATATCAGCAGCCAGAGCCCCTGTTAACAGAAAAATTGGTGGAATCACAGGACTGTATGTTTTGTTTCCAATGTACTTATACAGGGAGCACTTCACTAAGGGTATTGAGGCATTTGGCTTGGTGTGAACAAGGAGTGTATTCTGCAGATGGGGGAGTGTGTGAGACATGTATCTGTCACACCAACAAGCCCTACTGATATCACAAACCAGGTTGATGCTGCACCTACAGATTGATAGAATGGGCCTTGACTTCCAGATGTGCAACAGTCCCATCAAATTGCCTCATCACGAAGGGTTTCACATCTAGATCAAGAGAGGTAATCGTGCCCCTTTATTCATCCCTCATCAGGCCCATCATAGAATACAATGCCCCTTTTGGGATGTACCTTACCTGACACCTGCAGCAATTAGAAAGACCCCAAAAGTATCTCACCAAGAGGATCAAGGGTCTCAAACAGATGCCATATGCTGCTCGGTTAAAAAAACTCCAGCTCTACTCAGTTGCATACCACCTACTTCGAGGCGATCTATGCCTGACATACAAAGCTATGTCAAATCCAGAATTAATGGACATGTTCCACCTCAGTAAATCTAGATCCCTTAGAGCCACACGCTCGAGGGACTTGAACCTCAGCACAGAAATAAATAGAACTTGCTGGAGGGACAGGTTCATAACCCAGAGGCTCCCTTCGCTCTGGAATAGAATTCCAGTTCATGTGAGGCAGAGCACCTCACTGAATCTCTTCAAGAAGAATCTCGATAAGTGGATGGGGGATCGTAGGTTTGTCCCAGGGATTACTCCCGTGTCACTATTAGACAGAGGCACAGTAAACTAAACCTTAAAAAGGGCACAGTATACTCAAATCAAGGGGTGGCGTAAGCCATACAGAATCGGGCTAGGCTTATAATTGTCCCAGGGCAGATAGCCTAGTATGAACCTATGAACCTATGCCTGACAGGGGTCCCCTCTGCTGAGTCTGTATGGAACTGAGTAGGGGGACAGTGCTGTTAGCCTATCTGTGTAGGGTAGGTGTTTGTGGTCCTGCATTCTCCCGGTGAGGAACCACTGTGGTCTTTCCAGCTGCTGCATGTGCTTTGTGAGGTACATGCTGTAGGGGGCATTGAACAAAATAATTGTCCTTAAAAGGTTAACATACATGGATCTTATGACTTCTTTGTCCCTATATGGGAAACTCTTACGTTTGAGTTTTCCCATCTATGAAGCTTTCTGTACAACGGAAGCAACATGGTGCTCAGACTGCAGGTTGCTATCAACCTGGGTGGCCAAATGCCTCACTACTGATTGTTTATGTAGGACATTGTTGTTAATGTGATACTATGTGGGGACGTCAGCCTCCCCAAAAGAAATGCTGATGCATCTGCAGGCATTCAGCTTGAGGTGATGTTTCTGGCATCAGTCTTTTGTTTTGGTGAGACCCTGTTGTAGGACATCCACATCACTTTGGGTATTGAAGACTGTTCTCAGCTTGCAGTCATCTGCCTACTTGATCAGCCTTAGACCAGTGTTTTTGGCCTGTACATCAGGGAATTATATCCCGTATCCCAGAGGACCCCAGACCGATCCCTGGGGTATGCCACTCAGTATGGGTGCACTGTTTCATTTGGCTGCCCTTATTATGATTATGTGGGTTCTATCAATGAACCAGTTTGCTACCCATCTGGTAACATATGGATTTCTGCCTAGTTGACAGAGTTCATGTACTATGGCCAAATGGGAAATAGTGTGTATGGCCTTGGGCAGGTCAAGGTGGCTGGAGTGCACCATCTTTCCCTCATCCATGCCTTTGTTGCCTGCCTCAGGGAAGTCATCCAGAGTTCACTGACATACCTCCCCTGAGAATGGCAGACTGTAGGGTAATATATTTGGATTTCCCCAACGTCCCTGTTAATGAGATCCATGATAATCCATTGCATGGCCTTGCGGATTAGGCTAATTAGGCTGATGGGTCTTTCTTTTCCCGGATCAGTGAACACTTCACCTTGGTGTGAAGGGATGACAGTGGCCAACTGCCACTCAGCTATGACAAAGACAGTACTCAGGGTTTGGGTGTGTAGGGTGCATAATGATGCTGCCGGTTCATGTCTGGGTTCATGTAGGTTGCAGCATGGGGTGTATTCACGTCCCATGGAGGCTGTCTTCTTTACTCTTAGAGGGCAATGATGTCTTGTTCCCTAGTGATAAGGGTTGGGTGTTCAGGTACTGTGGATGTCCTGCTTCCCTTATGGAGGGCAGAGGTGAGAAATTTCCACTGAATCTGTCAGCCAGAGTATTGGCTATATCTACAGCATTTGTATATGTGGTGTCCTTGACCACCAGTTCTGCACAGATCTGGGAGCTTCCTTTGGGAATGCAGACATATTTGAGGAAGGCCTTATGACTGTCTGTCTTAGATGCGGGCAATTTAGACTCAGATTTGCCTTTAGTGGATTTCACTGGTGTTCTTATTTGTTTGTTCAGGCTAAGGGGTGATTACTTCCAATAGTGCACCTACTCCTTCTTGGTCCTGGTCAATAATGTTATCCTTGTGTTATATAGTTCCTTTATTGCAGATGTTTGTGGACAGGTTTACTCTCCCTTGCAGATGGTGATGTTGTCCTGTCAAGTATTCCTGATTTCGTGTTCTCTATATATATGCTGGCATAGTAGTTCTGTGTACATTTGGAAGTTGGTGCCTATTCCTCTAGTGGGGTAGGGGGCTGTTCAGTTGTTTATACTAGCCCTCTGGTGGTTGTGACCAGCTTGTGGGACATTTTCCTTTTAACATGGCTGGAGGGGGGGTCAGAAGAGATGGTGATATGACACATGACCACTTTTCTGTCTGATCTTGCCAGGGAGGATGATATCGTAGGGGTGTTGCAAAGGTTGATCATGTTGGTTACTGCCAAGTCTGGCATAGGTATCACATCTTGGGGGGTATCAAGTGGCTGTCCTAAGAATGTAGCATTGATACGATGGGGGAATCTCTGTGCAATTCTGTTCTGGCATGGTTGGATTTCCAGTCCATGGATGGGTAATATAAGTCAGCCAGGATCAGGGTGACGGGTGGAATTTTGATAGATTTGTAGAGGGCCAGATATGTGGGGTGGGTGTCTTGAGTCAGAAATGTTGGCCTCTAGCTACCTATAATTTGCATAGGGGTCTTGTCAACAGTTTACTGCACTTGGAGTGTCTTCTGTGTGTCAGACTGTATGACCAGCCTGGAGGTGTGTGTCTGTCTAATATACATTTATACTCCACCTCCTTTGGCTTTGCTGACCACATTTTGGGGTCTGGCTGTGTGATAGGATGAGTAATCAGGTAAGGATGAGTTTCTCTCTGCAGATGTGGGCCAGGTTTCTGTGAGTGCAGAAATGTCACCATCTTCCAGGGTTACGACTGCTTGCAATGAGTGCATCACCCTGATTAGACTCCTAGCCATACCTCTCAACTGTACAGATTTTTGCAGAATGTCCAGATTCTTGCCTCATATATCTGGTCAATTTCTCATAAAATTGTGGTTTTCTAGCAAGTTATTGGCAATCACTCAGGGTTGAAGTCGGGAAATAATGATAGAAACATTTGAGTTTTAGACATCATACCCTTCAGAAAATCCATGCTAATATAAAACCTGTTAATCTATCAACTTTCTAACATTATAAGAGCAATATTTAAAAGGTGTCCCTATATTTGGTAGTCCCAAAATGAAAAAAAGCCAGCACCCTGGAAAGTCAAACAAATAAGTTTATTTTAACTTCGAAAAACTACCAACTAGACCGGTTTCAGCTCAAGGCTTTCCTCAGTAGTACATTGAAATGATTGGGTAAAAATCTTATATAGCTTCAAGTAATTGAATTCATGACCTCATTTCCTGTAATTAATGAAACAAAAGAATGTTATGGTGATAAATCACAAAATAGTGCAGTCTTAAACTAATATGCATCTATGCAATGATTATATATGTAAATATTAAATATATATATAACATATATATATGACATAAAAAGCAATTCTAGCAAATGATGTGGAAAAACACAAGAAGAAAACTATGGATGAATAAATGTTTATACAATAAGAAATGAAATTACTTACTGCAAAATCATAATTTGTCATTTAAGCCTGGGGAAAAAAGTCCCCCTAGTTTAATGATCCACCTTCTCTCTTTTGTGTTAAGAATATCGTGCCACCCTGCTTTGAAAGAACGGTCACCCAAAATTCGATCAATGATTGTAAAAGTAAATCTGGCAGTGGAGTGTTTCATTGTATGTTTATAAAGTGCATTGGTGATTCTGTGGTTTCTAATGTCCCCCAAATGTTCCGAAATTCTAATGCGGAACTGCCTCGATGTCTGGCCAATATAGAAGGCCTGACATGTGCAGGTAGCTAAATAGACTATCCAGTCTGAGCTGCAATTGCCAAAGAAGTTGATATCAAATACCTGTCCTGTATTTTTACTGGTGAAACTTGTTGTTTTGAAAATGTAGTTACAAAAACTACAATGACCACAAGGAAAAGTACCAATGAGTTTATCTCCAGTGAGTGTCCTTTGTGTGAAATTGTCATGCTTGGTGTTTGTTGTTTTTTTGTAATGAGAAAAATGAGAACACAAGGATTTGCCCTTTCTGTAGGAGAAGTAGCAACGCTCTCCTAAATAATTTTCCAAAAGGGGGTGCGAGTTGAGTATGTTCCAGTGGTTATTGACAATATTGATCAGGTTCCTACTGTTTCGGCCATAAGTAGTAACCAATCTACATACGTCGGAACCATTAGCTTTCTTTCTTTTTATATTCCAATAGAGAATGTCTAGGTACAGTATCACAAGATTGGACTGCTGAGTGGATTGTTTGTGGTGAATATCCCCTGGACAAGAATCTGTTGGTTAAATCATTTTGATGTTTGGTGAGGTCGTCCTGTGAAGAACATATTCTTTTGATTCTCAAAAATTGGGATTTTGGAATATTTTTAGTAATATGTTTCGGATGAAAGCTATCCGCATGTAAAAGAGTATTGAACTGAGGAAATTTTCTGTAAACAGATGTTTGCAATGTGTTGTCAATTTGTCTTTTCAAATGGACATCCAAAAAATGAATTTCGTTGGGATGATGTTCTTCAGTAAATTCAATACCCCATATGTTTCCGTTTAAATATTCCAAAAATTCCTGGAGGTATTCATTACCCCCTTTCCAAACCAGCCAACAGTCGTCCAGGTATCTCCTCCATATATCTATTTCAGGTAAATATATATTATGCATTGGATCGTATATGATGGTTTCCTCTATGTATCCCATGAAGAGGTCTGCGTAAATGGGCGCAAAAGAGGCACCCATGGCTGTCCCTTGTAGTTGCCAATAGCAATCCTGTTGAAAATAAAATACATTTTTGGTCAAAATATGTTCAGCCATACATATTAGAAGTGTGTTCATTCCTGGTGGATATAAGTTGGATTTATTAAACCAGAATTCCAATGCCATGAGACCTGCCCAATGGGGAATACTGGTGTATAGAGAGGATACATCCAAAGTGCACATAAGCCAGTCCGTGTCCAACTGTGTTTCTGTAACTATCTGCAAGAATTCCGTAGTATCCTGTATTCTTGCACGAATAAATCTCAGTAATGGTTTCAACTTTTCGGTCAGAAAGGCCGAAAGAGGTTCAGTAAGTGAACCGATGCCTGATACAATAGGTCTACCAGGTGGTTGTTGTATGGATTTGTGAATATTTGGTAAAAGATATAAATATTGTTTCCCAGGATCTTTAACAGTCAGATGTTTTTTTGTTTTCTCTGAGATTATGCCATTCTCAACTGCCTCCTCCAGAAATAGATTAATTTCAGTTTGAAAACCAGGTGTTGGATCAATATCCATCTTCATGTAATGGTGGTGATTAGAGAGTTGTCTATAACCTTCACCAAGATAATAATCATTGTCCATTACAACAACCGCACCCCCTTTATCTGCTGGAATAATAACAATGTCAGTATTGTTTTTGAGTTGTGTAAGGGCCAACTGTTCTTGTTTTGAAAGGTTGTTGCGCATGATGTCTGTAGAACTATAGTGAAAATGTAAATCTTTGATAACAGCCTGTTGAAAAACAGAAACATGTTTATCCATAGGAGGTGTGAAAGAGGACTTATGAAATGTAAAGTCAGTTGATCTTTGAGTGTCATTGTTTGAATCCTGTTGTTGGAAAAATATTCTGAGGTTAATCTTTCTGCAAAATTCTAAAATGTCAGATACCAAAGTGCTTTCATCAATAAAGAAACCTGGAATAAAACCGAGTCCTTTATTCAATAATGCATGTTGTTCGTCAGTTAAAACATGTTGTGAGATGTTAAGTACATTAGTATAATGTTCATTTACTTTATCGCTGACATGAAAAGTTCTTCTAAGCTTGTGACCCCTGTGTTTCCTTCCTGCTCTATGTTTCTTACCCCTAAAGGGTGTTGCGATGTTCTACCCCTTTTGGCATTTGGAGAGTCCCCAATAATGGATATATCTGTATCTGTAGTAGAGGATTCCTCCCCAGATGTAATATAACCTGTGCCTGACTTTTTAAGGATAGACCTTGGTCTTTTTTTCCGATTAAAAGGCACATTCTTGGTGCCTTGAGCAAACCTGACACCCTTCTGTGATTCAAACTGTCTGCCCTTTTGGTAATCTTCTTTATCACGGGCAAATTTATGTAATTTCTTACTCTTAAGAGTGTTCTCCAAAGTAGAAGCCTCCTTGGCTAGCTTATTCAAACAATCCTGAAAATTAGTAGTCTCCTCATACTGTTTAAGTGTATGACAAGTTTTTTCAACTTCCTCTATGTTGGCTTTAATGGTTCTCTCATAAAAAGATGATAATATGTTAACCCTGGCCATAGCCGCTTCCTGTTGCGCTATTTGCCACTCTTTAATCAGAATCTCATCTGGAGTAGCCACAAGTGGTTGTATTTTGCATCTCAAACCTCTTGGGGTTATGTTTTGTATTTGGTAGGCTTTAAATAGTTTATGATGCCAAATATTGGTTCTCAATACTGTAGGGTAATATATTTGGATTTCCCCAACGTCCCTGTTAATGAGATCCATGATAATCCATTGCATGGCCTTGCGGATTGGGCTAATTAGGCTGATGGGTCTTTCTTTTCCCGGATCAGTGAACACTTCACCTTGGTGTGAAGGGATGACAGTGGCCAACTGCCACTCAGCTATGACAAAGACAGTACTCAGGGTTTGGGTGTGTAGGGTGCATAATGATGCTGCCGGTTCATGTCTGGGTTCATGTAGGTTGCAGCATGGGGTGTATTCACGTCCCATGGAGGCTGTCTTCTTTACTCTTAGAGGGCAATGATGTCTTGTTCCCTAGTGATAAGGGTTGGGTGTTCAGGTACTGTGGATGTCCTGCTTCCCTTATGGAGGGCAGAGGTGAGAAATTTCCACTGAATCTGTCAGCCAGAGTATTGGCTATATCTACAGCATTTGTATATGTGGTGTCCTTGACCACCAGTTCTGCACAGATCTGGGAGCTTCCTTTGGGAATGCAGACATATTTGAGGAAGGCCTTATGACTGTCTGTCTTAGATGCGGGCAATTTAGACTCAGATTTGCCTTTAGTGGATTTCACTGGTGTTCTTATTTGTTTGTTCAGGCTAAGGGGTGATTACTTCCAATAGTGCACCTACTCCTTTTTGGTCCTGGTCAATAATGTTATCCTTGTGTTATATAGTTCCTTTATTGCAGATGTTTGTGGACAGGTTTACTCTCCCTTGCAGATGGTGATGTTGTCCTGTCAAGTATTCCTGATTTCGTGTTCTCTATATATATGCTGGCATAGTAGTTCTGTGTACATTTGGAAGTTGGTGCCTATTCCTCTAGTGGGGTAGGGGGCTGTTCAGTTGTTTATACTAGCCCTCTGGTGGTTGTGATCAGCTTGTGGGACATTTTCCTTTTAACATGGCTGGAGGGGGGGGGTCAGAAGAGATGGTGATATGACACATGACCACTTTTCTGTCTGATCTTGCCAGGGAGGATGATATCGTAGGGGTGTTGCAAAGGTTGATCATGTTGGTTACTGCCAAGTCTGGCATAGGTATCACATCTTGGGGGGTATCAAGTGGCTGTCCTAAGAATGTAGCATTGATACGATGGGGGAATCTCTGTGCAATTCTGTTCTGGCATGGTTGGATTTCCAGTCCATGGATGGGTAATATAAGTCAGCCAGGATCAGGGTGACGGGTGGAATTTTGATAGATTTGTAGAGGGCCAGATATGTGGGGTGGGTGTCTTGAGTCAGAAATGTTGGCCTCTAGCTACCTATAATTTGCATAGGGGTCTTGTCAACAGTTTACTGCACTTGGAGTGTCTTCTGTGTGTCAGACTGTATGACCAGCCTGGAGGTGTGTGTCTGTCTAATATACATTTATACTCCACCTCCTTTGGCTTTGCTGACCACATTTTGGGGTCTGGCTGTGTGATAGGATGAGTAATCAGGTAAGGATGAGTTTCTCTCTGCAGATGTGGGCCAGGTTTCTGTGAGTGCAGAAATGTCACCATCTTCCAGGGTTACGACTGCTTGCAATGAGTGCATCACCCTGATTAGACTCCTAGCCATACCTCTCAACTGTACAGATTTTTGCAGAATGTCCAGATTCTTGCCTCATATATCTGGTCAATTTCTCATAAAATTGTGGTTTTCTAGCAAGTTATTGGCAATCACTCAGGGTTGAAGTCAGGAAATAATGATAGAAACATTTGAGTCTTAGACATCATACCCTTCAGAAAATCCATGCTAATATAAAACCTGTTAATCTATCAACTTTCTAACATTATAAGAGCAATATTTAAAAGGTGTCCCTATATTTGGTAGTCCCAAAATGAAAAAAAGCCAGCACCCTGGAAAGTCAAACAAATAAGTTTATTTTAACTTCGAAAAACTACCAACTAGACCGGTTTCAGCTCAAGGCTTTCCTCAGTAGTACATTGAAATGATTGGGTAAAAATCTTATATAGCTTCAAGTAATTGAATTCATGACCTCATTTCCTGTAATTAATGAAACAAAAGAATGTTATGGTGATAAATCACAAAATAGTGCAGTCTTAAACTAATATGCATCTATGCAATGATTATATATGTAAATATTAAATATATATATAACATATATATATGACATAAAAAAGCAATTCTAGCAAATGATGTGGAAAAACACAAGAAGAAAACTATGGATGAATAAATGTTTATACAATAAGAAATGAAATTACTTACTGCAAAATCATAATTTGTCATTTAAGCCTGGGGAAAAAAGTCCCCCTAGTTTAATGATCCACCTTCTCTCTTTTGTGTTAAGAATATCGTGCCACCCTGCTTTGAAAGAACGGTCACCCAAAATTCGATCAATGATTGTAAAAGTAAATCTGGCAGTGGAGTGTTTCATTGTATGTTTATAAAGTGCATTGGTGATTCTGTGGTTTCTAATGTCCCCCAAATGTTCCGAAATTCTAATGCGGAACTGCCTCGATGTCTGGCCAATATAGAAGGCCTGACATGTGCAGGTAGCTAAATAGACTATCCAGTCTGAGCTGCAATTGCCAAAGAAGTTGATATCAAATACCTGTCCTGTATTTTTACTGGTGAAACTTGTTGTTTTGAAAATGTAGTTACAAAAACTACAATGACCACAAGGAAAAGTACCAATGAGTTTATCTCCAGTGAGTGTCCTTTGTGTGAAATTGTCATGCTTGGTCTTTGTTGTTTTTTTGTAATGAGAAAAATGAGAACACAAGGATTTGCCCTTTCTGTAGGAGAAGTAGCAACGCTCTCCTAAATAATTTTCCAAAAGGGGGTGCGAGTTGAGTATGTTCCAGTGGTTATTGACAATATTGATCAGGTTCCTACTGTTTCGGCCATAAGTAGTAACCAATCTACATACGTCGGAACCATTAGCTTTCTTTCTTTTTTTATATTCCAATAGAGAATGTCTAGGTACAGTATCACAAGATTGGACTGCTGAGTGGATTGTTTGTGGTGAATATCCCCTGGACAAGAATCTGTTGGTTAAATCATTTTGATGTTTGGTGAGGTCGTCCTGTGAAGAACATATTCTTTTGATTCTCAAAAATTGGGATTTTGGAATATTTTTAGTAATATGTTTCGGATGAAAGCTATCCGCATGTAAAAGAGTATTGAACTGAGGAAATTTTCTGTAAACAGATGTTTGCAATGTGTTGTCAATTTGTCTTTTCAAATGGACATCCAAAAAATGAATTTCGTTGGGATGATGTTCTTCAGTAAATTCAATACCCCATATGTTTCCGTTTAAATATTCCAAAATTCCTGGAGGTATTCATTACCCCCTTTCCAAACCAGCCAACAGTCGTCCAGGTATCTCCTCCATATATCTATTTCAGGTAAATATATATTATGCATTGGATCGTATATGATGGTTTCCTCTATGTATCCCATGAAGAGGTCTGCGTAAATGGGCGCAAAAGAGGCACCCATGGCTGTCCCTTGTAGTTGCCAATAGCAATCCTGTTGAAAATAAAATACATTTTTGGTCAAAATATGTTCAGCCATACATATTAGAAGTGTGTTCATTCCTGGTGGATATAAGTTGGATTTATTAAGCCAGAATTCCAATGCCATGAGACCTGCCCAATGGGGAATACTGGTGTATAGAGAGGATACATCCAAAGTGCACATAAGCCAGTCCGTGTCCAACTGTGTTTCTGTAACTATCTGCAAGAATTCCGTAGTATCCTGTATTCTTGCGAATAAATCTCAGTAATGGTTTCAACTTTTCGGTCAGAAAGGCGAAGAGGTTCAGTAAGTGAACCGATGCCTGATACAATAGGTCTACCAGGTGGTTGTTGTATGGATTTGTGAATTTTTGGTAAAAGATATAAATATTGTTTCCCAGGATCTTTAACTGTCAGATGTTTTTTTGTTTTCCCTGAGATTATGCCATTCTCAACTGCCTCCTCCAGAAATAGATTAATTTCAGTTTGAAAACCAGGTGTTGGATCAATATCCATCTTCATGTAATGGTGGTGATTAGAGAGTTGTCTATAACCTTCACCAAGATAATAATCATTGTCCATTACAACAACCGCACCCCCTTTATCTGCTGGAATAATAACAATGTCAGTATTGTTTTTGAGTTGTGTAAGGGCCAACTGTTCTTGTTTTGAAAGGTTGTTGCGCATGATGTCTGTAGAACTATAGTGAAAATGTAAATCTTTGATAACAGCCTGTTGAAAAACAGAAACATGTTTATCCATAGGAGGTGTGAAAGAGGACTTATGAAATGTAAAGTCAGTTGATCTTTGAGTGTCATTGTTTGAATCCTGTTGTTGGAAAAATATTCTGAGGTTAATCTTTCTGCAAAATTCTAAAATGTCAGATACCAAAGTGCTTTCATCAATAAAGAAACCTGGAATAAAACCGAGTCCTTTATTCAATAATGCATGTTGTTCATCAGTTAAAACATGTTGTGAGATGTTAAGTACATTAGTATAATGTTCATTTACTTTATCACTGACATGAAAAGTTCTTCTAAGCTTGTGACCCCTGTGTTTCCTTCCTGCTCTATGTTTCTTACCCCTAAAGGGTGTTGCGATGTTCTACCCCTTTTGGCATTTGGAGAGTCCCCAATAATGGATATATCTGTATCTGTAGTAGAGGATTCCTCCCCAGATGTAATATAACCTGTGCCTGACTTTTTAAGGATAGACCTTGGTCTTTTTTTCCGATTAAAAGGCACATTCTTGGTGCCTTGAGCAAACCTGACACCCTTCTGTGATTCAAACTGTCTGCCCTTTTGGTAATCTTCTTTATCACGGGCACATTTATGTAATGTCTTACTCTTAAGAGTGTTCTCCAAAGTAGAAGCCTCCTTGGCTAGCTTATTCAAACAATCCTGAAAATTAGTAGTCTCCTCATACTGTTTAAGTGTATGACAAGTTTTTTCAACTTCCTCTATGTTGGCTTTAATGGTTCTCTCATAAAAAGATGATAATATGTTAACCCTGGCCATAGCCGCTTCCTGTTGCGCTATTTGCCACTCTTTAATCAGAATCTCATCTGGAGTAGCCACAAGTGGTTGTATTTTGCATCTCAAACCTCTTGGGGTTATGTTTTGTATTTGGTAGGCTTTAAATAGTTTATGATGCCAAATATTGGTTCTCAATACTGTAGGGTAATATATTTGGATTTCCCCAACGTCCCTGTTAATGAGATCCATGATAATCCATTGCATGGCCTTGCGGATTGGGCTAATTAGGCTGATGGGTCTTTCTTTTCCCGGATCAGTGAACACTTCACCTTGGTGTGAAGGGATGACAGTGGCCAACTGCCACTCAGCTATGACAAAGACAGTACTCAGGGTTTGGGTGTGTAGGGTGCATAATGATGCTGCGGTTCATGTCTGGGTTCATGTAGGTTGCAGCATGGGGTGTATTCACGTCCCATGGAGGCTGTCTTCTTTACTCTTAGAGGGCAATGATGTCTTGTTCCCTAGTGATAAGGGTTGGGTGTTCAGGTACTGTGGATGTCCTGCTTCCCTTATGGAGGGCAGAGGTGAGAAATTTCCACTGAATCTGTCAGCCAGAGTATTGGCTATATCTACAGCATTTGTATATGTGGTGTCCTTGACCACCAGTTCTGCACAGATCTGGGAGCTTCCTTTGGGAATGCAGACATATTTGAGGAAGGCCTTATGACTGTCTGTCTTAGATGCGGGCAATTTAGACTCAGATTTGCCTTTAGTGGATTTCACTGGTGTTCTTATTTGTTTGTTCAGGCTAAGGGGTGATTACTTCCAATAGTGCACCTACTCCTTCTTGGTCCTGGTCAATAATGTTATCCTTGTGTTATATAGTTCCTTTATTGCAGATGTTTGTGGACAGGTTTACTCTCCCTTGCAGATGGTGATGTTGTCCTGTCAAGTATTCCTGATTTCGTGTTCTCTATATATATGCTGGCATAGTAGTTCTGTGTACATTTGGAAGTTGGTGCCTATTCCTCTAGTGGGGTAGGGGGCTGTTCAGTTGTTTATACTAGCCCTCTGGTGGTTGTGATCAGCTTGTGGGACATTTTCCTTTTAACATGGCTGGAGGGGGTCAGAAGAGATGGTGATATGACACATGACCACTTTTCTGTCTGATCTTGCCAGGGAGGATGATATCGTAGGGGTGTTGCAAAGGTTGATCATGTTGGTTACTGCCAAGTCTGGCATAGGTATCACATCTTGGGGGGTATCAAGTGGCTGTCCTAAGAATGTAGCATTGATACGATGGGGGAATCTCTGTGCAATTCTGTTCTGGCATGGTTGGATTTCCAGTCCATGGATGGGTAATATAAGTCAGCCAGGATCAGGGTGACGGGTGGAATTTTGATAGATTTGTAGAGGGCCAGATATGTGGGGTGGGTGTCTTGAGTCAGAAATGTTGGCCTCTAGCTACCTATAATTTGCATAGGGGTCTTGTCAACAGTTTACTGCACTTGGAGTGTCTTCTGTGTGTCAGACTGTATGACCAGCCTGGAGGTGTGTGTCTGTCTAATATACATTTATACTCCACCTCCTTTGGCTTTGCTGACCACATTTTGGGGTCTGGCTGTGTGATAGGATGAGTAATCAGGTAAGGATGAGTTTCTCTCTGCAGATGTGGGCCAGGTTTCTGTGAGTGCAGAAATGTCACCATCTTCCAGGGTTACGACTGCTTGCAATGAGTGCATCACCCTGATTAGACTCCTAGCCATACCTCTCAACTGTACAGATTTTTGCAGAATGTCCAGATTCTTGCCTCATATATCTGGTCAATTTCTCATAAAATTGTGGTTTTCTAGCAAGTTATTGGCAATCACTCAGGGTTGAAGTCGGGAAATAATGATAGAAACATTTGAGTCTTAGACATCATACCCTTCAGAAAATCCATGCTAATATAAAACCTGTTAATCTATCAACTTTCTAACATTATAAGAGCAATATTTAAAAGGTGTCCCTATATTTGGGCCTTTATCCCCCCATTATTTATGACTTTGCCCATATTTCCTGCTCTAAGAAGTTGAGAGGTATGCTTCCAGTGTTTAGCAGCATGACCTTTGATTTGCATTTTGTTGACTGTTTTATGTTGGTAGTATAGACCCTATGACATTACCAACAAAGGCTCTATGGGTTAGGCAAGGGCCTTTGCCAGAGGTCTGTAGGCCAAGTGAGACAGATACAGGCCATCTGTAGCAAAGCAGTGTGGTCTGTCGATCATATGTTCCCAGGCTGCCAGGAGGTGGATCTCCCCGGGATGACACCAGTAAGTGAGCCAAGTTTACTGACAATCACTTTCTGTTTGTATTGAACCATCACTCTTGGTGATGGCAGAATGCTGCTTAAGGCTAGGGACATACCTGCATGGGACACATATTCAGCAAGCTGAATCATGTCTGTCTTCCTATAGTCCAGGGAGGTACATCTGACATTGTTCACACTGACATGGACCAGGCCGGAGTGATACCCGTACCTCTTCTGGGGTGACTTGAGTGCATGTGTGATATGGCAAATTATGGTACCTAACAAGCAA
This sequence comes from Protopterus annectens, assembly GCF_019279795.1. Classification (NCBI taxonomy): domain Eukaryota; kingdom Metazoa; phylum Chordata; order Ceratodontiformes; family Protopteridae; genus Protopterus; species Protopterus annectens. Next base: position 876,670,671 of record NC_056726.1, read on the forward strand.
GTAACCATGACTTTCTCCTTATCCTGCCTGGTGAGTGGCACATCTGTGTGTCTCACAGTGGAGTCTTCTATGAGTAATATGTTGGGTGTATGGTAAGGCCTTAGTGTTTGCAAGACTCTGGTTTGTGGACTGCATGGTCTGTAGTGTGTAGGTTTGTGGAGTTCTCATGTGTTTTTGCCTCTGAAGTACCCTTGATTTGGGTTTTGATTTGTTGCAGACCTCTACTTATGTGGGTGCATGTTGTGTATTTGCAGGTGATGTTTACTGACTCCATACACTGCAGGGCACCTATGTTACTTCACAATATGTTCTGGTGTGCACATTCTCCATTTGCTGGCCAGTTGTTCCCCTTCCCCTTATGTGTGTCTCTTTGTCCTTCTGTAGTCCAATCACAAGCTTTGCCCACAGTGACTGCTGTTATGTATTTGTAATTCTGGTGTGAGCAGGGTAAATGCCATAACATCACATACAAGGTTATGGACTTCATACCTCTGAGTGTACCTATTTAGCAGGCTGTCCATCATTGCACCACTACATCTGCTGTGGTCCTAAGATGGTTTGTGTTACTATGTCATTATGAGGCTACATGTTGGCCTAGCTGTCAAACCGTCACATACTGACATCTGGACAGGCCCATATATGACAGCCAGACAAAGACCCACACATGGGGACAGGGTGTTAACACTGTTCTTCCAAACATAGACAGTTGGGAGATCAGTTTGGTATTTGCTTGCTTTCTGTTATGAGTATGATGTCTGCTTCTCCACTGTCTGCCACTGATGTTTTGAAATGACCTTTTCTTGTTTTGCAAATAGTTGACAGGTGAATGCAATGTTAGGACAAGCAGAACAGATATACAAGGCATACTTGTGCTCCTTCTGTTGCAACCTGTCATCCTAGGGGTATGGCTGTTGGCCAGTGACACGTTGTCAGTGCTGACACAGAAAGGTGGCAGCCTTTTATAACCTGGCAGTACACTGACCTTCAGGTACCTCCTGTCCCACTAGGCACCATGCCTCTCAACTTCTGAGAGCCAGACATGTGGACAAAGCCATAAGTAATTGGGGGACAAAGGCCTAAATATAGGGACCATTATTAACTATTGGCCTTACAACCCTAGAAAGGGGATACAGTAATAGGTTTTGAATTAGCATGAATTTTTCTACAGGGTATGAAGTCTGACACTACAATCTGTCATTACTTTCTGACTTTAGTCTTTCTTGATTTGCCAGTGATTTGCCAGAAAACCACTATTTCATGATAAACAGACCACAAATATGATGCAAACCTCTGGACATTCTGCAAAAATGATGTACAGTTGAGATGTATGGTAGGCACTGTGTAGGTTACTCCGAGCTGTGTACTGTCCATATTTCTGGTCCCTTGTCCATGATCTGTCCAGTTTCCCTGCAGTAACAGATATTGACATCTAGACAGTGTGTTAAACTCCTACTGTAGGTGTAGCTGACATGCAAAATAGTTGGCACTGCAGTTCTTGGAACATGGCCCTGCCAACCATAGTATTGTACCTAGGCCACTAAGACACAACAGCCAGGAGTAAGTGCTGGCCACATCCTGACAGTATTAACCAGGCATATATATAGCTCATTGACCCCTGCATATTGTGGACATGCAACAAGTTATCAAGTTGATTAGGACAGCCCTGGCAATGTGTGCTCTGCTGCTATTACCCTACAAACATATATGTTACTGCATTTCTATGGGAACATGGGTGTGTGTGGGGGGCACACCTGTCAACTGTACAAATTTGCATAGACTGTGCTGATACTGACTTTACATTTTGGTTCCATTTAGCATAGCATTGTGCCCAGTCTTGGAGAATAGAGGCATATCATTAAAGACCACAGGTTAGATTGTAATGGCATACATTTGGGTTTCAGATGTCTTACCCTTCAGAGCCTTAATGCAGCTGCAAGACCTGTTGTGATATTATTGTGTAAGTCTGTAGGGGAGTATTTCATCATTGTCCCCATTTGTGGGCCTTTGACAGACACTTCTTTATGATTTTCTATGGCTGACTTGCTGGGTGAGTTAGCCCCCCACATATACTGCAGTGGGATTTGTCACTTTGCGGACTACTGCATAGTGTGGGAAAGCCAGTAAAGGGCAAACATTTCCTGGTGTCCCACATAGCTGTCGGTTGTCTGCTGCTATCCCAGTAGGCAACCCCATTCCCTTGCATGCATGCAGCGATACCATAGATATGTTACCAGAACATACTACTCCATTCATTTATTGTTAAGAAGACTGACTTATCTTGTGCCTGTGGCAGTTGTGAGGACAGGGCTTGAGAGTTGCCTATGTCAGATGCACACAGTACACAGTCTATACATGGTAAGGTACAAGTAGTGTGATGTGTGTGGCATCCATTTTACTGTGCGTGTAAGTCAGAGGTGTCAGTCTCTGGGTCCCTACAGTGTCAGTGTGTGTGCTATGCATTATTTCTTTGCCAAGGCCTGGGCTTACTGGGCATGCCTCCATCTGTCTTCAGGAGCAGGCTCAGGGGGTTCCTACTCCAAGTCCCTCTGTGCCTGTAGGGACCTTGAAAATGTTGGGGGGCTGTGTGGCCCTTCCCTGTGCTGTTCCTGCCACAGCTATTTCCACAGAATCATATTGTGTAGCATGGCACATACTATGAACATATGTGCACATGGGGCTGGAGAGTACTGAAGGGCTCCACCATAAATGTCAAGGCAGCGGAACCATGACTTGAGCATTCCAAACACATGCTCTGTAATGATTCTGGTTTGTGCATGTGCCTCATTATGTCATTCTGCAGTGTGTGTGTGTGTGTGTGTGTGTGTGTGTGTGTGTGTGTGTGTGTGTGTGTGTGTGTGTGTGTATATGTGTGTGTGTGTGTGTGTATGTGAGTGCATTTCTGATGGGTGCCATCATCCATGGCTCCAGTGCATAGCCAACATTCCCCATCAGATGGCCATACGGGAGGTCTCTCCTGGCAAATGCCTAGTACAGCTGTGAGGCATGGCAGATGTGGAAGTCATGATAACTACCAGGGCTGCCAGCACACACATTCATGATAATGCCCTGGGCATTGCGCATGACTTGGCAGTTGATGTGGTGATAGCTCCTGCGGTTTACATAGACTCTACCCTGTTCACCAGGAGGTGTTTTGATGTGGATGTCTGTTCAGTCTTTGGCACCCAGTACCTCTGGGTAGTCTCCTACACAGTCTAAGAGGTGCATATTGCTGGTCCTCTCTTCAGGAGTGCTGAGGAAATAAATGTGCTGACCAGCATGTGGTAGCATGGCATCCAGGAACTGGTGGAGTACCCTGGATGCATATGCCTGTAAGACCCCCATGATGTTCCCAGTAGGTCTTTAGAAAGTACAAGTAGCTAGTATTCTTAAGGGTACACATAATTTGGTTTCCACTGGGATAGGTTCCCCTCTGTTGGCTCTGGGTCTGAGATGAGGCCAGCACAGCTCAATGAGTTGCTGAAATATGTCCCTGTCCACCCTGTAGTGCTCTACTATCTCCAGATCATGTAGCCCCTGGTAGGTTACCCCGGGTCTGAACACTTTTCTCCTCCTCCTCAGTTTGGGGTGGTTGTCAGCATTATCCTCCTCCCTGTCCTCAGCCTATAGCACATACTGATGTATCAAAGCAACAGCAGCCCCTAACATTTTGTCAATTAAAATTCCCAACTGTGTGCACAAATAGTGGAGGGTTTGTGGTAAAAAACAGACTGAAAGGTGTTTGCATAGTTTATACTGGTGTGCTGCACATGCTGTCTGTGTGATTGGTTGAATATGATACATTCCACCTAACAGCTATATTATTTGTACTTGCTTGCCTTTGTTCTGCTATTTCCCATTTTTTTCTTCCCATTTCCGCCCTTCTAAGCCCCATGGCATGCCCCGAAAACCCGTGTAGCTAAAGTAAACACTTGAAAGGGTCTTCCCCTGGACACGAACACACTCAATATTTCTTGAACTAGCTAAGCACAGCTAAACAGCTTCAGACACACCCCCTTGCTTAGCTCTGCTTAGCTGAGTGCAAATAGAAGCCGCAGAGTTCCAATCTACTTACACCAAGCATGACACACACCCTTTTCTTGTCAGCTGCTTCTCCTGCTAACACCACCACATTATACCTCCAACAGTTAGATGCACCCAGACATGCTCTCCCATTTTGCTATTCAATACATTTAGCACATTTGCATACCCAACTGCCTTAGTCCCTTGTTACACCACTACACTGGAGCCTATGTCCTTAGCTACCACTGTTACTTGTTATTGTTTTGGTTCTGCATGCTACCCACTATAATGGCAACATTCATCTTTCACATAAAATTCTCTTTTTACATTTTTTTTTATTTTCTGCACAATCTCGTTTGTGCACTGCTGCGCTATGCTTAAACAGCCGAAATCAGCCAAAAAAATAAACTTTGATTTTTATAATTTTGAAACAGTTTTGCATGCCAATGGACATATTTTTGGCTATTGGCATGCCTAATACTCATAATACATGCTTTACTTTGAGCTGTCATGCCCCCATTTTGATTTTTGCAGAAATGTACATGGTTAGTTCCGGAATACATTTCTGCAGTAGACACAGCTCTAACACAGATACCTGTCTGCTTGCTGAATCACTAATTTACCTCATTTGCATGGTTTTCACCAGCAAATAAGTGATTAGCATAATTCCATGGTGTCCGTGTTAGAATAGTGCTGGGTGGCTCATGCACACCCCTAGCTTTGTTTACTGGATCACTGGGCAGCCATATTCTGTGCTAGAGCTGCTACACTATTCAGACAGGGAAAATCACTCCATGTAAGCTTTATTGAATCCCAGGGAAAATAATACCCTCTGCAGTCTCAAGTGTCTTGAAGGGATCCTATGACTGCTCCCAGTTTGCAATCATCTGCAAACTTGGTCAGCTAAAGGGTCTTGACATTGGCCTTGACTTCCAAGGAAAGATGCCAACTACTTTTGTGTCCTTGATAAACAAAAAAAATGCTTCTGTGGCTTTCATTAAAATATGCTCTCTGTCATTATAATCCAACGACTTGATTAGGAATTGACTTAGAAAGTTATTGCTTTTCAGTCTTGGAATGATTCTAAGTGCATATTCTATGACTATCTTTCCACTGTCACCCATTTTCTGCCATAAAAAAGCTTACTGGCTCCTGCCCCTGGATACCTTCAGGCAACCTGATTAATCTCAAATTGTTTCTTCTGACTCTGTTTTTAACATAATCTATTTTACTCACTAGCCTAGCTATGAAAGTTTGAACATTCTGTATCTGTATATGTAGCCACAATATTCCTAACTGAACTCGCCTCTGTCAGGTTTTGAGAAACCTTCTCTAATGCAACAGCTAGTTTTTGTTCTTGGCACTCACTTTTAGTTTTGATGTGTTGAATATCCTGCATAACTGATTGTATTGTGGCTGTTAAGGTATCCATGCTTAACTTTAACTGCTTCATGTCTTCTCATGCAGTTACTGCTGTCTTGGTTTCCTGGTCTTACACTGACGAGACATGGCCTAATCCACACAAAATCCAATCAGCTGAATAACAGTCACTCCCAGCAAAGCTAGAATTCTGTAGTTGCTAAAGTAACTGCTCCAGGTAGTGTATATGCTCATTAATCTAATGGTCATTGTAAACCTGCCACATACTTTTTAAAAGTCTAAGAATTAACACTCAGAGGGAGAAAAACAAAAATGAATTTACACTCCTCTTTAGGCTACTTTCACTCAGTATTTAGTGTCAAAGCAGCACTTCCAGAATACATGCTGTTTGGGGGGGGGAAAAAAAAAAGAACAAGGAAGTAGGTCTCTCCCTGGGCCAGCACCATCACTGTCAACTAGTACTTCCACACAAGCTACATTCTACAGACGAATTCCTCAGTCATCTATCTCATTTGAAAGGTTTTCCTTTGCAATGGTCCTCAAGGTGAGGAGCTAACTTCCTTGTTTTCTGTTCATAGGTTAGTACTAAGCTAACTGCCCTTGTGAGCCATTTTAAGCCTAGCCAATTATCCCTTGTGAGACTCAAATCCTGCACCTGGTGTTTGTAAGACAAACACCTTAACCATTAGGCCACCCTCCCAACCCCTGTTTTCAGGCAACCTCCTGATATACATCCTTAACTGTCAGTTAAAACCTGGTTAACTTGCTAATTGCTGTGAGAGTATTAACCACATAAACCTCCGCAGTCTGGAATTGGTGTAGTTACAGATACAGACAAATAACCAAAACAAGGAGCCAAAACCACTGTCCTGCTGAAGTGTCTGATAACGGTGCTATGAGAATAAATATGTATATAATTAACTAGGAAAACGAGCAGACTGTCTCACAACTATATTAACACGTATAACTGCAATAGACATATCATCTTGTTAGATATACAGACAGAGAACAATTTTTAATAACCAGCTTAAACAACAGATATTCTAAACTAAGAACAAAACAATAAATATCATGTTCAGCAGTGCAACAAGTAGCACATTCCTGTTAGGTGTAGAAGGCTGTGGGATCTTTTCCTATACCTGGCAGGTCAATTACTGACATTGTAGTGCAATATGAGTGGGGTGCTGCACTCTTGAGTGTGTTGTTCTTCAGATGGGATGTTAAACTGAGGCCCCATCTAGTAGCTCAGGAAGATGTGAAAGATCCCATGGGACCCAGTGAAAAGAGAAGGGGAAATTCATTGATAATTTAGCCAAATTTCCTCTAGAAGCATAATTACCACCTCAATTCTACCCTAAAAAGAGGCTACTAGCCTAGTGGAACTAACCTGGCTAACAAATGGTAAATCAGTAAATATGTAGGAAAGATGTGAAATGGGAGTATTACTCAAATATTGCCATTTTATCATTCAAGTCTTCAGAAGTTCATCCAGAGGTCTTAGATTTGCATTTTCTTTATCAAGTAAAATAAGCATTGGACGAACAAAGCCCGACATGCTAACCCCACATGCTAACCCCCCTGACAAATCTAAACAGCTAGCTAATAGGGTTAATTAATAGTTCAAAGACTAAATTTGAAGAAGAAAATAGCTGTCCATACAAAGGTCAACCAGAAAGCTTTCTAGAGCTATGTCCGTAACCTCAAGAGAAATATGCAACAATGCACAGAATTTATTGTAAAAGGCATCACTCACACTGAATTGGAGACCTTTGCCAACCTCTTGGCTGATAGGTTCATCTCAAATTTCTCCTCCAACTCCTCCCCCCAATAGTCCAAAGGCAATACTGCATACCACAATCCCCCTAACCATTAATAGGGAACAGATCTTCAATGTGCTTTCCAACGTCACACTGCATCTATGGGCCCCTATAACATCCCAGTATGCTTACTAAATAGCATAAAATATGACCTGTCTGGCCCACTTGAATCATTTTTCATCTGCAGCCTACAGTTAGGTTTTGTGCCTAAGGAGTGGACGTTGGCTACAGTCATTCTCGCTGTACAAAGGAGGTCCAACCAGCAATTCTGGTAACATAGACTCATAAGTCTGACCAGCCTTATATGTAAGGCCATGGAAAGAATCATCATGGACATAATCAGTTAAGACATAGGTAACCTGAAAATGGTGAACCCATCACAGTTCAGCTTTGTTAAAGGAAAGTCATGCCTATTAAATCTGGTGGACTTCTTTGAGAAGGTCACCAAACAATGGATGAGGCAAAACTGTTCACACAGCTTACCTTAACCTGGACATGGCTTTTGATAAAATATCCCACTTGAGCATTATAGACAAGCTCACTAATTTAGGAATAAACCCTTTTATCACCCACTAGATAGCCAAATGGCTTACTGATAGGAACCAGGAGGTCAAAATGAGTGATGCCACCTCCACCAAGAGGCCAGTCACTAGCAGAGTCCCCCAGTGTTTGGAACTGGGCCAGCTCATTTTAGGCATCAATTTTTCTGACATGGAAGCAAAAGCTGATGCTTTATGGCTAACTAAGCTTGCAAATGATTGTAAGCTAGAGGTTATCTTCAACCCCCCCCCCAGACACTATAGTTCTACAAGTAGGCCTATCTCTGACTTACAAATGGTGTCAAAGCCATGGTCTTAAACGCAATGCTAAGAAATATATAATTGTATCCTTTGGAAAGTTAACTATCCCACTAATTACCATGTTGATAATATTGCCCCAAAGAGTTGACCCACTGGTCAAGGATCTGGGTATGCATATAGACAATAGCCTTACCTTCAAATACTGTGTGCCCACAGTGGTGAGGAAATCATTTTGTGTTGCAAAAGTCAAAAATAAGAGCATGGCATCCAGGTCTGAAGTAGTCGTTATCTCACCCTAGTCTGCCTTTATCAAATCAGTCATACAATACAATTCCCCCTTCGGTATGTACCCGAGCAGGCATGTGCAGCAACTAGAGTGACCTCAGAGATTCTTTACCAAAAGAATGCAAGGTGTAACAAACCTGCCTTATGCAGAGTGCCTTAAAGCCCTTCCCCAGTACTTAGTCTCCTACCGATTGCTGAAAGGTGAGCTATGACTAGCTTACAAAGCATCCACAGACCCCACACTTATGAATCTCCTATATACTCCTAAGTCAAACAGTACCAGAAATACAAGGTATAGGGACATAAATTTTGTCTGTGACTTAAACAGAAATGCCGGAGATACAGATATGTGTCACAGAGACTGCCCCTCCCATGGAACAGGCTTTCCATCCATGTGAAGCTGAGTTCATCTGTTACCCAATGTAAGTGCAACCTAGATCAGTGGATGGGGAAGAGGAAATTTACATCAGGCCTGCACCCATGTCCCTTATGGACTGAGATAGCTTAGAAATGCTTGGCCCTTATTGTCCTATTTGGATACAGGATGTAATTATTCTTTCAGGAAAACTTGGCTAGTCTTAGACAGGCCTTCTGGGTCATTAGCCTAGTAAACATCTATGAATCTATGAATGTGGTAATGCCAATAATTTGTATAGCTACATCTGGTAATTCATGGCCTAAATTCTAACTTCACAATTGACACTGTCTATACTACAAAAGACAAGTTTATGTTCACATAAAGTGCAATAGTTCCAAGAGATATATTTAATTTCCATCCCCCATTATGATATAAAATATTAATGTGACGTAAGAATGTGCAGAGTGATGACATGCATTTACTGTTTTAACGCTGATATCACATTTCATGGACTAGATGGCTTAACATGATTCATAATTAATGAAATAACAAAGCGTTCACATTAACTGATGTTCCTTTTAAAATGTTTAACCTTAACTGAATGTTAGGCTTTCACAAAAGTGTGATACAGAACTTCAAGCAACAAAGTATGCAGTCCTTTTAAATTTCTGTCAAAAAGGTTATATAAAATAGAGGAAAGTATGTGTAATAAAGAATCTTTCATTTTCGTTTTAAAAGAGATGTTTTGTGCTATTTATGCTAACTACCAATTTATCCGAACGATACTTTTGCATATTATTAGTCAAAGGCTTGGCAGAAAGAAAAGAAGATTAAATCTCTTTTATTTCTGATATGAAATTCAAAACAGAATTGTTTATGCTTAACTGTATAGCAGGTATCAATTTCCCATATTAGTAACAGCTCCTAGAATAGAGTGCATACTTTAAATGTTTCCTGTTCTTTTTCCTCTATATCTGAAGCAAATGCCCAGTAATAACAGAGATCATAACCCTAAAATGTACTGAAGAGACTACTACTCACTTTTTAGTATTTTGCTGGGAGGACTTCTGTATGTTTCATGTTCACTAATATCTATATAATATTAGTTTTTATGAGTTTTGATTTGCATTTAATTGTTTAAGGTATAAGTTGAATTGCTATCTTTCTGCAAATTTCTGTGGAGAATGCATCACCAGTTACTTGTATTGTATTACCCATTTCGTGCTTCCTAACCTGTTTCATAATTTTTATTTCTTTTTTGTGTATCAGATACCTTGAGTAGTTTGCTTCAAAACTGTCAGTTTATGTGTCTGAATTTAAGCAAGTAAGAGGAAAGGTAAATACTTTGATTTTGCTAAAACTTAAATATTTCTGGGTGCACTTGGGAAGGCTCAAAAATGCACAGCTAAATCATTTTTGTTTTTCTCCCTCTGAGTGTTAATTCTTAGACTTTTAAAAAGTCTGTGGCAGGTTTACAATGACCATTAGATTAATGAGCATATACACTACCTGGAGCAGTTACTTTAGCAACTGCAGAATTCTAGCGTTGCTGGGAGTGACTGTTATTCAGCTGATTGGATTTTGTTTGGATTAGGCCATGTCTCGTCAGTGTAAGACCAGGAAACCAAGACAGCAGTAACTGCATGAGAAGACATGAAGCAGTTAAAGTTAAGCATGGATACCTTAACAGCCACAATACAATCAGTTATGCAGGATATTCAACACATCAAAACTAAAAGTGAGTGCCAAGAACAAAAACCAGCTGTTGCATTAGAGAAGGTTTCTCAAAACCTGACAGAGGCGAGTTCAGTTAGGAATATTGTGGCTACATATACAGATACAGAATGTTCAAACTTTCATAGCTAGGCTAGTGAGTAAAATAGATTATGTTAAAAACAGAGTCAGAAGAAACAATTTGAGATTAATCAGGTTGCCTGAAGGTATCCAGGGGCAGGAGCCAGTAAGCTTTTTTATGGCAGAAAATGGGTGACAGTGGAAAGATAGTCATAGAATATGCACTTAGAATCATTCCAAGACTGAAAAGCAATAACTTTCTAAGTCAATTCCTAATCAAGTTGTTGGATTATAATGACAGAGAGCATATTTTAATGAAAGCCACAGAAGCATTTTTTTTATTTATTTATCAAGGGCACAAAAGTAGTTGGCATCTTTCCTTGGAAGTCAAGGCCAGTGTTAAGACCCTTTAGCTGACAAAGTTTGCAGATGATTGCAAACTGCGAGCAGTCATAGTATCTCTCCAAGACACTAGCATCCTACTGAAAGGCCAAACACAGACAAATGACATATGCAAAACTAAAGCTTAAAACACATTGCTAAGAAATGTCTAGGAGCACCTCTTGCAAGTCAACCACCCTAGGAAATGACCACATTGATAACACACCCCTAAGAGTAGAACCAGTAGTCAGAGATTTGGTTATGTATGTATGTAGATAGTAACCTGACATTTAACCAAAGTGTGTCTAAGGTAGTAAGTCAATCATTCTATATTGTTCATCTTATAAGCAAGGACATGACATCTAGTTACAAGGAAGTCATCATTCCACTGTATTCTGCCTTTATCAGGCCTATCAGTAAGTAAATCACCTCCTTCAGCATGCACCTGACTAGGTAAATGCAACAACTGGAACTTCCACAGAGGTTCCTCACAAAAAAAAATGTAGATTGCCTTGAATCCCTATCTCTATACTTTGTTTCCTACAGACTGTTGAGAGGTGATCTATGGCTGGCATACAAATTATCCTTGTAGCCTAATCTGATGGACATTTTGCACATCTGAAAAATGAATTGCATCAGAATTACTCAAGCTAGGGATTTAAACTTTGCTTGCAACATAAATAAGCCATGTTGGAGGGACAGGTATGTGTCTCTTCTTGCCTAACCCTGTTCAAGAGAAACTAGGACCAGTGGCTGGAAAACTGGAAATACACCCATGGGTCTAGCACCTATATCTCTAATGGATACAGGCAGCCAGGAATGCTTGCCTTAGCTTGCATATACCCCTTAAAATAGACTCTAAGGCACATAAACTTATAGGATACAATTAAGATGCTTGGCTAGGCTTATAAAGGCCTCAGCAGATATTATTCTAATATACACTTCTGAGCCTCTGAAGCTAAAAAGTGAAAATCACCCCAGATTATAGCACAACTCTCTATTTAAAAAAGGGAAGCATTCATCCCTGTGAGTAGAAGATGCGGATACCTGGGCTGGCCAGTGCAACTTCACCTTCCTGCTGCTCTCCATTAGGGTGTTCAAGGCCAGACACATATCTTTTATTTTCCATCAGAATTAGAAGCCACAGTCGAGAACTTAGCAAAGCCAACTGGTGTGAAATATTCCTCTTATAGTCCTGCTTCTTATAAAGATGCTGTTTTGCCAGATCCAAAGAAGAGGGAAAGAGAGCGAGAGAGACAGCTAATGCCTTCACAGTTCAAGACACTGTTATCCAAAATGGGTCAGGTCAATGTCTTAAGTGGCCCACCTCATTGTCTAAGATTTTTCAGGAACTAAAGTCTATTTTGCAATTAGAAATATAATTTTCTACACATAATCACCTCCTGACATTAACTGAAGAAGATTCACTATGACTGGTAACACAAACTTAAAGGGGCTGGGGACTAGTTGTAAAAGGAAAGCTGTTTCGTATAGATTACAATGTCAAATTTGTTTTAATTCAGGTGACTAAACACAAAGTAGGCATATCAGAAAGATTGTTAGGTATTTGGGATGGCTGAGGTAAAGCCAGTCACTCTAAATCTTCCAGGCATGAGAACACCCTTGGGTGTGCATTATTTGAATAGTAACACACAGCCTGTCTGGCATTACTGTTTGCTAATTATATCATTTAAAGGGAGTCTTGGAATTTATGATTTCCAATACAGGGTATGTGGTTAAAAGTAGGCTTTCCACTGCCAGAAATAATAAAAAAAAAAATAATTCATGCATTCACAAAACTGCCGTCACTGTTTTCTGCTTTAGACAAAATATCTATGTCCCTGTCACAGACCCATTAGGATATCTTAGGATGGAAACTAAAGTGTGCTGCCAGTGCTGCATCTTACTTCCCAATATTTTGTTTAGATAGCTATATGATTCTTAGGATTCTCAGTTTAAATATTTCTTAGTGCTATATTTCATTTTTGCATAGGTTTATATTCCCCAGAGACATTATATCCTACTTATGTCTTCTCACAACATTAGCTTTACAATTTACATTGTAGGCAAATAGAGTTTTGACAATATCTTAGATAAGCAGGAACCACTGAGGGGACTGGCTAGAGAGAGATAGGTGTAAGTAGCCTCACCAGGTTAGCCACCACAGTGGTGAGAGGTTGGTTCCAATACCACTACAAGAGAAACAACTGAGGGTTAAACTACAGATGTGCTGTCCATGCTGAAGACGTGAGGTGTAGGGTACAATCATACAAGCACTTGCATTGCTTTCTAGAGTGCTATCTCAGATGGGTTAAAGACTGTCCCCACATTAGGCTCAGTATAGTAGACATGGCCTTAAACTGGCAAAAGATAAAGTGCAAGGATGCTAGAAGAAAATAAAATATTCTCCAAGGTCTTCACTGGATGATAGCTGTGATCCATGAGCTTCAGTTCCCTCAGCTGGCATCCATAAACATTAGAAAGTGTGAGAAATATATGGTCAACAAGTGAGGGAAACTTCTTGGACTTTGGGAGAATAGAAAGCCAAAAAAAAAATTAGAAAAATGCTATTAGGACAGCTACTGAAATGTAGTGATTGTCTTGTGATACATTATAACTTCACATTTTGTTTAAGGTCTGCCACTTTTATAAAGCAGGATGTTTAGTTATGGTAAAACACAAGCCATTGCTTTTGTAATCTGCATCAGATCAGTGACACTTGTTGATGTTTCACTCTACTTGTTTTCCCTTGTGAGGCTCCTGTGCGACCAGTGTTATCACTGATGCATAGCCATTTATACTCACGGTTCATCTGTTTGGTCAGTCTTCTGTTGCCTTTGATTTGACTCTGTTGAGTAGGAGTATCAGTAGTTAAATGGGTAGATGATTTTATGCAGACCTGCTAATCTGGACTTGATTGTCACTCTGTAGAATTATTTCATATTTCTGGTGCAACATTCAGTGTATTCTGCCTGAGATATTTTTCTAGAGTTGCTATTTATTCTGTATACCATGATGCATTGACTACAATCTCATAAAATTCTTCTTGTGATTCTCCAGAAACCTAGCATTTAATGGCACTCATTGGCTGATTGAGACAGCTATCTTCTGGGACTGCAGCACTCATGGCAATATCCTTTACTTCACTTCTCATGGTTGCTTATCTGCAAGACTGCCAACAGAGAAAGTAACTTTTATTTATGGCAATATACTATATTTCATTCACATACACTCCAAACAGGTTTATGCTATACACTTAAACCGTGGTCTGCAATAGATATAGGACCAAGATGTTCTTTTCTTTTCCTTTGTTCTTATTCTTTGTGGACTATCATTAAATGACTTCTTATGCTTATCTGAAGATCATGAACCACAAGATTGAAATATCTGCTTGGACATCTTCAAGCCTAACCTCTGTATTTAATCACAAATGAAGCCAACCTTAAATATAAGTGCTATATGTATGCCAGGAAATACATTGGCTAATCATGACTGCCAATGTAAAAGCAGCTAATGTATTGTAAAATACATGATACATATAATGCCTTTCTAAGCTTCTCTCTTCACACCTACACCATCGCAGGTATGCAGAGTACAAATGTCTCTTCTATTTGATGAAGTAAAGGAGCTAATAGTAGGTTGTGTGTGACACTTAACATGTTTATAATATATACCCTGCAGTTCTTTGAACTCTATGAACGTCAGGTGCTACTTTAAACAGACATAGTCTGAAATCAAAAGACGCACTACCAGTTCTGGACTTTAAAAATGTTACAGTTTAACTCTCTGTCAATCAGACCACACTATAAGGCCCATGAATAAATATAGCTGGAGTGTATAATTGCCCCTCCCCCCTTATTGACATGTCTAAAGGTAGTGAGCATCATGCATATACCTTTAGTGGCCAGTTACAATGGCCTATAGAAAAACTACAAAACAAAATCACTATTCTGTGCAAGGCCTATTCCTGTGTGATACAAATTAACCCCTCTATAAAAATTAGAACTGCTCAGTGGCAGGATCACTACAGCCCTGGATGTTGCACCCCACTAGGGAAACACACATTTAAAGGCTGCAGACAAGGGAGTTCCAACTCTTGTGGTTCAATGGCACTGTGACTTAGGAAAAACTGTGGAAAACAAAATCTCAGAAAGTCTCTATAATTAAAGGAGATTTAGACATGTATACAAATGAAAGATTCAAAGGGAAAATATAACTACTCTTTAAACTTGTTAAAGGTATTTATGAAAAGACGGAAGTAAATTCTGAGTTTCCATCAACATTCATCTTGAACTTCAAATTTATTCATTTATTTATGTGTTTATTTATTACATTTGTTTAGCTGGATTGTCCAACTGAACAAAAGCCCATTTTCAGTGTAGGCCCAGGTACAAACATTCCAACAGATAACATATAACACATGAAAGAGGTTTGTTAGGCAGTAAACATGCAATTTACATTTTGTATAGATCCATAAATTATATAATATTCAAAAAGATAAGGTGACAGTCACTATGGCAATATTAAAATAAATTAATGAAAAAGAAACATAAAATGAGCAATTAAACAGCTAAGTTAGCAAAAAAAACATTAACCTCTAACTACCAAATTCCTCAGGAACCTCTAAGTAATAATGATGGGTCTGCATGAGACATTTGAATAAGACAGCAGTGTAACACCCCTGACTTGAGTTTCCTACCTCATGACTATAAGAATAAAGCCAATGCATCAGGCCTTCTAAAGCTATTTTTCTACTACAGGTGCCATTTTCCCAACTATATAGTCTGGTACGAGTATATTTCCTAAGAATCTATCTGGCACAGCACACTTTCTATCAATAAGTTATTCAAATAAGAATTATGGATTCCCACTTTCTGTTAATAAGGTAGACAAATTAAGAATTATGGATTCCCTATGTGAATAGTTCTATGTAAGGGGGTACAAGTATAAACACACCTAATACAGTACCTGTCATGCTATATATGCTAAAGATAGGGATACCCTGTTAAAGTTAGAGAAATGTCCTCATTGTGGAAAATAACATTTAAGCTGACAATCTTCAGACCACTAGTGTTAAAAATACTGTGAAAAAATCCATCCTATTGCTGTGTTTTAATTCCTGGTCAGGGTAATGAAGGAGTGATCCAAAAACTGTTTCTGCATTTACACAATTTCAAGTTTTCCTTTAATTTGGTTTTCTTCATTGTCATAACGCAGACAATGCTCACATCCAGGTGACTGCTTACACTGCTAAGAATATGTTTAGGAAGGTGTGTTTCTTTATTTTCTGTTTGTTTGTCTGTTTTCTTTTTTTGTCTCTTTAAGTCCTTTGATACTAGTAGCTGTGGTGAACTACTTAAGTGCTTTCAATCACTGTCTGTTGGACAAAGTAATATCAGCTTCAAAGGAAAGTACCTGTGTGTCAAACACAGATTGCAAAATGAGGGTAGACCATATCTGACCTTGGTTAAATTGAGAGAGGAGCACCTCGGGGGTCACCTGTGTGATTGTCCAGGTTTTAGTTTATGTCACTTCACTCTGGGAATACTGTATTGTTAACAAACCATCCAATACACAGATAACATAATGATATAGCATATACCACTCAATAATTGACAAGAAACTCATCCAAACGCAACACCAGCATGGGCCATGATTATGGTAGTTTTGTACAGCAAATGATGGATATCTCCTGAACCAAAGTCATTTAATCTGCTGGAAAGGATTAGATTCCATATCATAGCTCTCAACAAGTTTGGTGATTATTGATGGTAAACAAGCTGAAGTATGATCTCCATGAAAAAAAAAGCAACTGGCCTACCTTGGCCAACAGTTTCTCCAGTGGTTAGAATATATACATAGCCATGAAATCAATTCAAACTGGAAGACATAAGAAAGATACTCCCTGGGATTCATGAAGCTTGGCACAAGGCCGGCGTTAGGCTTGCGCCGACCATGTGGTGTGAAGATGGCGCAGTAGCGCCAAATGCATATTAATGAAGGCGTGCTGCTGCCACAGCCACGTGCATAGGAAAGGAGTGCGAGTGCATAGGGCTTGTCGAAGTGCCGCACGAAGGCATGGAAATGTCAGCTGTTGACGTGCAACCTAAAATGCTTGCATATAACAATTTGCAAGCAATAGTAATCACATCTGTCAGTGTCCGTGGATACTGAAACATATGCAAAGCATGCAAGACAGTTCCTATGAACACAAAATGAAGAAGCAAACACAAATGCACAGTAGGGAATAATGGGTCCCTATCCCTCGAACAAATGACATTGAAAAACCGTGTGCCTGTAGTCCAATGGAGTGTAGATAGTTATACCAAGTGGAAGTGAAACGCATCATATGTTAGCGCGCCACCAATAGGTACGTCCAGCGCAATGGTCAGGGTCACCAGCTGACCCATATTGTGAGGGAGGGTACACAGCTGGGCAGATGTGTCCATAACAAAAAACACGATAAATGTAAATATTTAGCGACCGTATGACCGAATTATATTCCACAACGCATGTAATAGTCACATACAATAGGTATGTCCGTATTTAAAATACCATATGTGACAGGAAATAGAATAAGCATGTAAACGAAACAGAAGGAGCATATAAACTGCTACAACAATAAGGCAACATGTAGGCTGAAAGGAACAGTATTATCCGTAGCATTGACTGTGGGTACATGTTGTCCAGTACAATCGGATATGTGTCCGGAATATATCCCATCCTGGACATAGGAAAAGGTGGCATCCTACC
>NC_056726.1:876693258-876780758 GCF_019279795.1 Protopterus annectens
AATTAGGGGTAACATATTTACTGCCCGGGCATATGTGACTGGGAGGTCCAATAAATAAAAGTTGTACCCCCCACACTGCCCAGCTAGGCCGGTCAGACATACAGACAGGCAATACAGATCAATACACTGCCGCTGTCCAAAACACCGGTAGGAAAGTACCAGTGGGAGAGATCTGCAAGGTCTACACTTTAAACATGGATAACGGTGTCCCTTGCAGGACCCCAAAAATTCAGGGTACGTATGAACCTGCTGACATTGATATGAGCAGGATGTAGGTGTACATGGAACAGTAGGTTGTTCAAGTGTGATAATACATGGGTTGACAAAATGTACGACATGTGTCCTGAGATGGGGAGAGTGGGCAATGTGTAGGGGTGTGCTCATACCCCAGCTGCGCTCACAGTAAGTATTTGTCATGACTGCTGTAGAGGGGTGCCAGGTAGGTGGACCATGAGTATGCAATAATGAGCTTAAGTGTGCAGGTGCTGGTTGGCAGAAATGTAGTAGGTCCACCCAGTGGAAGTCATTAATATTCCTATGTGGGCATAGCATATACCTACACCTCCCAAACCTGAAGAGCACATCTACCGGATAGTCTGTAAGCCATCGGGGGAATACATAGAGACCAAATCAGTGCCGTGTACCCGATTAGCATGGACGTCCATAGTTATGTATCAGAATGTAACAAAGTTCAACTAAACACTTCCAGAACTAGTGATATTAGGTGGACAGGTGGCAGAATACAGGTAATGACAGATGACAACATGTATGAGTCATAAGCAGCATGTCCCTCGACAAACGTGAATGAATACATATGCTCTGTGACTGTAAATGTGTCCGGTTAATAGAACCAATCATCTAAATGTGTCCCACAGGGTGTTATGCATTGTTCCTGATACAGTGTTCATTCACACCCATTGGTATGTGAGTTCTGCTAGTGACGGAAAGTGCATAATTTGCTGACCACCTTAGGTAGATGATAACATAATAGATGAGGTCCAACACCCATACGCCTTCGAGGGACACACCTGTCTGGGCAGTTGTGTCCTGCAAAGTGACAGTTATGGCACATGGCCTGTGAGTTCAGGAAAGGAGGCTATATAGTGTGTGTAGTGGTGTCAGAAATTAATTTGTTGTATCAGAAACAGCTACATGTAATAGGAAACAGTATTATCAATTATAATGCTACATGAATAACCTTAACGTATGCAAACCGTGGAAGTCGCCAGTTTACTACTGGCTGTGGATATGTGTTGCCTTGACACATGTGATAGCTCTACATATAGGATCTATAGGGCCACCACCATTCTGAATGGTCAAAGTGGAACCTCCTCTGTAGAAATGTCTAACATACCAGGGCAGAACATACCTACAGCCATGCATAGTACAGAAATATACATATCAGCACAAATCAAAGCTTAGTCTAGCAGCAGTAAAGTTGCTTATGCTACTACATATAACATATCGACGTGTCAGGTATACAAGACCTGTAACAAGCAACCAGTACAGACACGTACAACATGGGAATGTCCCCTAATCAGGACAGTTGCAACGGCTAGAGTATTGTCCATACCTCTCAACTGTCCCTGAATTTCAGGTACGTCCCTGAGTTTGACTGAAAGTTTAACTCTGTCCCACTTAATCCCTCCTAAAATTAGTGACTTTTGAAAGAAAGGTGGTGAATTACACTTAATGACTAATGACAATAAGTAAGAGTTATAAACTTCTTTTACTTCAGAAAATGTGTATTAAGTCATATGCTCTGATTCTGTCAATGTTTCAAGTTAATAGCACTACTTTTGTAAAAGTGTCCCTGACTGTCCCTGATTTTTTCTTGACCTGTCCCTGATTCTGTAGAAATGTGTCCTCGATTGGTGGAGAGGTCTAGTATTGTCACATAAGATATGCCTAATGAGGAACTGTCCCATGCAAAGTGGGAAAGGTGTCACTCCTACAGTCTCCCGTCGTGCAATCTGAAAGGTGGAAAACGTACAGTAGGTATGCGGTAGCATGACTCGGCGGACAGCTGCGTTAACAAAATCATATTCACATGTCAGCATTGCAGAGTATTGGTTCCCATGTATCAGGCAGATGGGAGCAGATCGTATGAGGAACACGCATATAATATGATTATGTCACTGGACAGGCCACCGAGTCCGTACAGTTGAACGCCTGCCGTCGCCAAATGGTTACACATACTCGATACTGTAGTCATGTAGTCTGATGTAATACGCATCACAAGGGATTTCACACACCCAGTGTGAGTGACAAATGTAAGCAGAAATGTCGGTGAGCGAGCGGCTGTAAGCGTGTTTGTCTACCAGTATGCCAGTAGTGTACTGTCAAAGAAATGTGGAGTCTAAACGGGTATAAGGTGCTGTGACCAGAGGTCAGCAGTGCTTAACACTCTGCAAACCCACGCACAACTGCTCCCACCTGCTGGAATGTGCCTTACCCAGTCCGTATCCAAAGGCGTCAGTCTGTCTGCAAACAAAGAACCGCCCTATTCACGTGTTGGTAGCAGTACCCTGCGCACATAGCTCATGTGAATTAACAATAGACCATGGCATATGTACAGACAATAGACCACACACACCATACAGAGTAGTCATCCAACAGTATAGCAATGTACTGGCAGATATGTCCGGACCACTGGTGTATGCATGCCTGGCCATCCTGTGTTTCACTGTGTAAGCATGCCCAGTATGACTGTTACGCATGTTGTCGAATGACTTTACCATCATACCGTCATGTGTGTGAGCATGCCAAGTATGGTCAACTGTATCGCATGTGTCACATGTCCAGATTTAGTAATGTGTTGCTGACCCGTCCGTTCTACACAGACAGGTGTCATTCTGTGTCTGCAGGGTAGCTAATGGTCATGTGGCATTGACAGTTGCTACATGTCTGCATAGCGTGTGGGGACATCCAACCACAACCACAGTCCTACACAGCAACATGGGTGGTGCACATGACTCTCACATGTGTAGGTTTGACGGGAGGGCACAGCTGACAGTTGTACACATCTGCCACTACTGTACTGGTATGCCAGGTACTCCATGTCAGTGTGTGGACCTACCTAAATTGCTGGTTGGAGGGATACTAGCGTACGTCAGTTCCCAGCTTTAAATACCAGCACAGTGCTGTTGAACGTCCTAGCTTACATAACCTACATCAAACTGCCTGGCCTGCTGTAGTCTGTGTGTGTCTTAGGGGGGTGGGGTCATTGATTGGGCATATCCATAGGCCATTGTATATCATTTGTCTGTATTGGTCCACATCTGTCCAGCTGCATGGAACGCGTGTGGGCTGTACGGACACACATGATGGTCAGCCCATAATCTGCAGTGGGTTAGGATACCCTGTGTACTACTGGCTACCATTGTGACCCCCGTATGTGCTACAGAGGTCATGGTGCCACTATGGATGTGTACTGTCTGCTGCCCTAACATTCGGCAACCACAGTCACTTGTATGCTCACATACATACCATAGCAATGGGTAAATACACATTCTAATACAACTGCCAATTGTTAGGTCAATAGACATACCCTGGGTGTGTTCTGGACCTGAGGATGGTGCTGGAGGGCTGCCTATGTCGGATGCATACAGTGCACCTCCTATACATGGCCGAGCACAGGTAGTGTCATGTTTGGCATCCATTGTACTGTGTGCGGGTCAGAGAGGGAAAATCCGTGGGTACCTACTGTGTCAGTGCATATGCCTTGTGTTGCCTTTTTGCCAAGGGCAGGTCATACTGTGCACGGGCTTTCGCCGACTGTGCCCTGCTCAGGTAGTTCCTTCACCAAGTCACACTGTGCCTGTACAGGCCTTGGCAGTGGTGTTGGGCTGTGTGGCCCTGCCCCATGCTGTTCCTGCTGCAACTGTTACTGCAGGATAAGATTGTGTAGCATAGAAAATACCATAACAACGTGTATGCATGTAGCTAGTGAATACTGCAGGGCTCCACCAGATGTGTCCGGATACCAGAACCATGAACTGAGCATCCCAAACACATGCACAATTATATGTCTTGCCTGTGCATCCGCCTCATTATGGTGTGAGTGTTCAGGTGTGTGTGCATTGCTGATGGGTGTCATCAGCCACGACACCAGTGTTTACCCAGCATCCCCCACTAGGAGACTGTAGGGGATGTCCATATTGGCATTGGCGTGGTACAGCTGTGTCAGAAGCCATATATCGGAATCATCATAGCTTCCAGGGCAGACAGCACACACATTCAATCTCATGCCCTGGCCATCGCATATGGCCTAGCTGTTGGAGGGTATGCCCCTGCAGTGACTGTAGGCCCTACCCCGCTCACTGGGTGGTGCTTCAATGTGTATGTGTGTGCAAGCTATAGCACCCAGTACCCCAGGGTAGGCATCCATGTGGTTGAACTGATGCATAATGCTGGTATACTAATCACGTGTGTTGAGGACATGTATGTGCTCACTAGCATGTGTTGACATGGCGTCTATGAACTGGTGCAATACTCTGGATGCAGATGCCTGTGAGATACACATGATATACCCAGATGTGCTGTGTGAGGTACCTGTGGCTAGTACACCTAAGCCAACACATACTGTGGTATCCACTGTGATGGGTTTCCCTCGGCCTTTTTGATGTGTCAGGTGTGGCAGGCACAGGTCAACAAGCCACTGTAGGAGGTGTCTGTCCACCCCATAGTGCTCCACCATCCCCAGCCCATGTAGCCCCTGGTAAGTCACCCTGGGTCTATAAAGTCTTATGTCACCCCAGTAAGGGTTGTTCAGCAGCATACACATCCTCACTGCCCCAGCCTCCTGCACATGTTGGTATGTGTTGCCTGCTGCAGCCCTTCTCATTTGGTTGGACTGTGTCATGAAATGTCCCCGCAGGTATACACCGGTGGTGTAGAGTGCGGAAGAAACCTGTGTGTATGCTGCTTGCTCACATTACCGTACTGTTCAGGTGCGGGCTGGCCATGTCATCTGTTGATTGTGCTGATCAACACCTGTTTGTGCAGCCTGTACACCCTGACTACCCCACCACTGCTGTCATCCCTCCCAATGTCACCAGGCAGGTATTGACACACCCCTAGCTTAGGCATGCTAAGGCAGGAGCACTCCTGAGGCACAGTTCTGCATTGTACGTACAGTATGCCTGCCCCCCCTCCCATGCTGTCAACTATATTCGAGCCCTGCACCCGGCTGACTACACACATACACTCCCGGGACCTGCATTGCACCCTGGTGATAAATGGGATACACTATTGTCAACCTCATCTGCATAGTATAGTCTTCTAATGAATAGTTATATGACCCATACCGAACCTCCAAATTAATAACCACTGCTCAGTGTTGCTCAGATCTGTACACAACTGGCAACAAGTGCCTTACTATCACCATATTCGATGTCCCATGGTCTTCCCAGCAACAAAATAACTGGTGTCTACACGACTACAACCCGTGACCCTGCACACTACAGACGATGTGCATTACCACTACGCCGTGGCAGATATACATAGATCCCAGGTTATCACGTACAGATCATCCGGCACAAACATTCAAAAGTGCTGATGTCCCCAGACATATATGTTCACATATATGTCTATCTCTATATCTACATATATCATATATATTATTTACATACATATATACATGGATATATATATATATATATATATATATATATATATATATATATATATATATATATATATATGTGTACATACACGCATATACATGTACACACATATGTAGATATTGCATTTATATCACAACAGCGGACCACATGACAGCAAAGCATTACACAGGAATGAAAAGGAAACTACATGTGCCACCTGCATCATGTAGTGTTGTTACTATCAAGGCATGTGTGTTTTGTTGGGTCACATGGTCAGACTGTATCAAGGGTAAGAGTAGGGCTGCTGACATTTACTCACCAGACCTATTGGTGAATGTATGTGTTGACAACCCAGTGTCATGGCAGAATATGTGGGCTGTGGACACTATATAGTTCAGCAACAAAACACACTGAACACATCCTGCAGCTAGCCACCCACAGATACCAACACATACGGTATAACTGCCAAACACACACACCTGCCATGCCTTGGAATCGAGCACCGACCTGTCTAGTCTACCAACAGAACACGCTACCAAATTTCAGCATCACTGCACTCCCACAGCATACTTCTAGGTGGATGACATCAGCAAAGGCAAAGACGCCGATAGGGAATGTATGGGGAGTGAGCCATCTAAAAGCATTACTCTGTCCCCAGGCAGCTGGAAACACACACACACACTTGTCAGGGCTGGGAGTTGAACATACACCTAACTACCTTATCACACTACAGCATTATGCAGTTACAGAACGTGCTACTGAGATTACTGGAACACAGCACTCCAGAGGCATACTCCTAGGTGGATGACATCATCTGCAAAGGCAAAGACGCCAATAGGGACTGTATGGGGAGTGAGCCGTCTAAAAGCATTACTCTGTCACCAGGCAGCTGGAAACACACACACACACACACACACACACACACTTGGCAGGGCTGGCAGTCGAACATACACCTAACTACCTTATCACACTACAGCATTATGCAGTTACAGAATGCGCTACCAACATTACTGGAACACAGCACTCCCAGAGGCATACTTCTAGCTGGATGACATCATCCACAAAGGCAAAGATGCCGATAGGGAATGTATGGGGAGTGAGCTGTCTAAAAGCATTACTCTGTCCCCAGGCAGCTGGAAACACACACACACACACTTGGCAGGGCTGGGAGTCGAACATACACCTAACTACCTTATCACACTATAGCATTACGCAGTTACAGAATGCGCTACCGAGATTACTGGAACACAGCACTCCCAGAGGCATACTTCTAGGTGGATGACATCATCCACAAAGGCAAAGACGCCAATAGGGAATGTATAGAGAGTGAGCAGTCTAAAAGCATATTACTGTCCCAAGGTAGACGTAGACAAACACACGGCAGTGGTGTGAGCGGGACAACTGCCTATCTATGGAGAACTATTACAACACTACATAGATAAGAGATGCGCCACAGACAGTACACCCTTCAAGACAGTCAACCAGTGTGTTCAATGCAGGAATCCATCCTGACGTGGGGTATGGACATCTGTTGCCTGGATGACCACCATCACTATACAGGATTTCAATGGCCATGCCCATACACAGAGGCACATAACCAACACAAGGTGTCACTGGGCATGCTCACACACTTAGTATCACATGTCCATTTGGAATGTACTGGGTGTCCATCTACACAACAGTGTACTGGGCATGCTCACAGACTTAGTAGTAGCGAAGGGCTGTCTTGCATGCACATGGATTCTAAACACGTAAGTGCACAGTTTGGAATGTACTGTGTGTCCATCTACACAACGGCATACTGGGCATGCTCACACACAGTAGCAGCGAAGGGCTGTCTTGCGTGCACACGGATTCTAAACACGGAAGGGCACAGTTTGGTGTTACTCACACACTTAGTAGTAGCGAAGGGCTGTCTTGCATGCACATGAATTCTAAACATGGAAGGGCACAGTTTTGAATGTACTGGGTGTCCATCTACACAACGGCGTACTGGGCATGCTCACACACTTAGTAGTAGCAAAGGGCTGTCTTGCATTCACACGGATTCTAAACACGGAAGGGCACAGTTTGGTGTTACTGTCCCCACGTACATGAAGGCCACTCACATGTACTGACCAGTACACACTCAAGAGCCATCACAGATGTCTCAGGTGCAGATCACAGTGGTAAATGCCACATTCTACTATGTAGCCCTCAGACATCACCATGTCCTTGGACCAGCAACACATATCCATACATTACTATAACACCGTGTGACTCATGACCAGTGGACTGTACGTAGGTCTACAGCAGCTGTGCAGACTACACATGTATTGACAGGTTTCCATCATGTGTTATGCAATGCAATTATACCACTATTCATAACCAGGACGGCTCTACACATAACAGGGGCCCTGGGTCTTACACAGCTGTAACAGATGACTGTCACTGTATACCAAAGAACACTCATGTTTGGATATGACATGCATGTAATCGCAGTGGATATGTACATGGCCCACACACACACAACACATATGTACATAGCATAGCTTTTGCTGCCCTCCGTGCAGACAAGTGGCTACAGCAACCACACGCATGCACATGGAAGGTAGGTCCATGGCTGTTGAATGCTAACAGTACATAAGATAACAATGTTGACCGAGGTAACATTCCCTCTGTACTAGTTACCTATGACAACCATCATATCATACAACAGTCCATGTGTTATGTATGTCATCACACATGTCCACCAATTGCAATGCATACAAGCATGGCTACATGACAAGAATGTAGGACCAACACACATGTACATGTAGTGGTGTGCATGCAGCTACCATGCATGTGCAGTAGCTGATGTATGTAATTAATCTGTGCCTAACTACAACATGCAGTTGCAATGCAGCCCCATCACTGACACCTGTATATGGTGAAATACTGACAGTATGGTAGGATGTACATCAGGTATGGATGGATGTGTGTACATAAAGTAGTGATCCACCTTTGCAGATGGATTTTTGCTGAAGACGGCTCACAGGTGTGTCACAAGCCATCCTACCATTACATGTGCAAACAGTACGCTATGTTACTGTTACCTGAAGGTGAAAACATACAACCTACACGGCGGTCAGGGTGTTACTGACTGTAAATCACTTGACACCTGTAACACTTACATCCTCCCATGTGCATATAGCTACACAAATGCCGAAGGTAGCGATGGTACACATAATGCGGCAAATACTGCTGCATGTCTGTCAGACGTATCATCATATAGCAGGTGTATGATACACAGTACTGCCATGTGTGTTTGCTTGTGTGACCATATATGCCACATATGGTGGTGAATACATCCCAATTGTTGCACACCCCAGTACACTGTTGTAGAGATCTGTACATACTGCAGTGTAGAAAGCATGACGTAGACAGGGGTGGTGTGTGTATCACACACATGTATGTGTATGACATTTGTGGACTCCACGGTGTGTGTGTGTGTGTGTGTGTGTGTGTGTGTGTGTGTGTGTGTGTGTGTGTGTATATGTATGTATGGCTGTCTGGTGCATGGAGTGAGGGTGTATGCTACCATACAGAACAGACAGGATCCCTAACCCCTCATGGTGATGCAGTCTACTACCCTGTTGATGCCATCGGTCTCAGCCTTACTGGCTACCTGTACATGTTCATTCTCTGTGTCACATCATGTGGGTGCACAGTACTGTGAGGGTGATTACCACATAGGCAGGAGTCCTCACCTCAACACTATTGAGTGTGCGTTATAGTGTTGTTGACCCTGTGAGTGTGGGCATGTTACTGTGTGTTTCTGTATATGTCTGTGTGTGTTCTCATCCTGTAATGTGGCAGGGTATTACTGCTACACAGTGAGGCCTCATGCTATCAAGTGGCCTCTAATGCTATCATCGGCCAGACCGCTGTGTAAACCCCCCACACCATGTCACCATACCTGTGATGTGACCTGGTATGGATGTCACATCTCTAGCCACTATAGCCTATTGAACAGCCCACATGTTTATGGATCAGTAGATGTGTGGATATCTGTGGAATAGTAGCCTTTCTAACAGTGAGAGGCTACGTATAGCATGCTGGTATTGCCATACATGCCTGTGAATACTCCACATGTGAAACTGCAAACACTGCTACTTACAGGCACATGCAAGTAGACCTTAAGGAGAGAAGCAGGGCATCATTACCAACATGCTGTTACTGTTGTTACCAAGACACATACTGTGAACATACAACAATGCACTCCAACTGCAAACACTGTAATGTAATGGCACATGCAATTAGACCTTAAGGAGGGAAGCTGGGCTTAATTACCAACATGTTGTTACTGTTGTTACCAAGACACATACTGTGAACATATAACAACGCATTATAAACCTGTACTACATGGTATGTCTGGTGCGTGTCAACAGTACACAACTAATGTAATATACACTTATCTCACTATTCTGTTCACCCTGTGCATCAAACCATATGAGCATGTCCCTGCACCGATGGTGTGGATGACAGAGATGTGCCACAGGCATCATCATATGCACAGGGTGATAATGTTTTCCAGGGGCATAGGCTGCACCAGTGGATGACATCATGTCTGTGGGTAAGGTCCGGTTATCTGATTGGACATGTGTGGTCGTTATGAATGTGGGTGTTGCGGTGCCCTACAGATGTTTCTGCTGTGTGTATGTGTGCACACAATTCTGCCTTTTGTCAGGCCTACACAGGGGTATTATTGACAGCTCCAGATTGTACAGACCAGGATGTACAGCTCACTGTGTCCGGCCATGGCCACATGACCTGTGCCTGCCAGGGGTTGCACAGGATCTACCAGGCGGAGGTACAGATTGGCTACTGTCCGATAACACATGTCCACTGGAACTGTGTCCCCACTGGGAATGTCCAGGGCCATGTCCATGTGGCCTGCTGTGTCCAGGTGTGGACAGTGCAGCACCAGCTGCACTGCTACTGCTACCGGCACTATGTGAGTGGGCATGTGAGGTGGCTCGTTCATGTTGACCTGCACTAGGTGGTTAGCTGGCCTATGTCCGTGTGGCCTATGCCTCACTCCTACCAGATGGTCCAGCCCAGACAGCTCATGCTCGCGGACTGCCATGCCATGGTCAAGGATTCCAACCATGTCACCCAATTGCCTGTCCAGAACATCAGCCATCTGCTGTTGAGCATTTGCCAATGCCTGGATGTTGTCATTTAGAGTACGGAAAGCAGCCCTCTGAAGCCTCTGTCCTTCTTTGTTCTGCTGTTCAGTATGTGCCTGTGCTGCCATTACAGTCTGGAACATGCGTCTGGTGACACCAGCTGCTGCGCTCTGTCCTGCAGGTGCATGTCTGTCAGAGGTCCTCCTACGAGCAGCACTGGCCACATGCCTGTGTGGCACATCTGTAGTCATTACACTGACACCATGGTGTGGAGACACACCTTCTGTAGCCACCACATGTTCCTGTTCCAAGCTAACACACGCTGACTGTCCTTCCTCTATGGCCACTGGTGATGGGGTATGTGTTGGCATGAGAACTGTGTGCGGGGAAGAGGGGGACATAGCTGGGATGGCAACCATTGGCACAGATTCAACCCCTGACAACCCTGCCTGTACCTCATGCATATGTTCATCACTGCTAGTATCTGTGGGAACACTAACATCAGATGGACCGCAGGAGGGTAACGCACCTACATCACCTGTGAATGCAAAGAAAGACTCTACATTACAATAGACACACACAGACACACAGACACACAGACACACCATGCATGTGATTTGACAGATGGCATGCAGCATGCATGTGATACAGCAGACGGCATGCAGCTCAGACATTAATAGTGGTAGTTAGCATACCTCCCTGGGTTGCACACAACAGCAAGCAGGTGTCATATCAGTAGCTATGCAGTTCACACAATCATGGTAGTAAGCATGCATCCCTGTGATACACCATGTGGACCAGCACAGGTTAGCAGTACACATGGCTGAAGTGACCTTGGCATGTAATCTGCTGACGTGTGCATTGGCATGCATACATGTCTGACACAATGGTGTCCTGACACATGTACAGCATTGTAATGGGTATCACATTGCAGTGTTGTCTATATGCCCTACAGATAGAATGCACTTTTAGCAAATTGAAGGGTAGTGTGAGACGTCTACATTGC
Source organism: Protopterus annectens (assembly GCF_019279795.1). Taxonomy (NCBI): domain Eukaryota; kingdom Metazoa; phylum Chordata; order Ceratodontiformes; family Protopteridae; genus Protopterus; species Protopterus annectens. The sequence goes on from NC_056726.1 coordinate 876,705,021, forward strand.
TATACAGTGTGAAGTACAGACACTGTGCCATTGCATAGCATCATGAGGCGTCTATATTGCTATACAGTGTGTAATACGCACACAATGCATAGCCATAACTGCGTGCATACACATTACATAACTGTGGATTGTGACCCACGTCGCTGAGTTGTATACACACCAAACCATGCTGTGTCATGTGACAGGTCACTGGAAGACCTACAGATGACACCCCTGCACAACTACTACAAAGTCTTAGCTGCCTGGCAACCATGTCCACACATGGCAGACTTGTCAATACACCATGTCCCACATGACATTAATGTACCACACACACAAGGTGCACGGCTGACAGTGATGTCCTACAGCAGCAAGGTAAATGTACGGTATCTGTGGCCTGATGTGGTGTCAATGTCTGTGGAAGCTGTACAGGTGACTACTGTCATGCTATGATACAGTCGTGATGTTCAACACATCTTATATGGTCGAATTAAGTGACACCTCCACTAGCTGTGCACAGGCTTTTAGGATGTCCAGTGTTCCACATCAACTATATAATCAGTCAACTAAGGCTATAGTTGGACCATGTGTGGACAATGTGCAACAGGGTGTATACACATCACAACTACTGTGTGGCTACATGTCTCTGGCCATCCTCCATGGCCATGTGTGAACATGTGTTGGCCAAATGTTTGTGATGGTCGTCTATCTCATATGTCTGTGTTGTCCCATATGACATACACCCACAGATGTCAGATATGTCACTGTCCACAGGGCTATGCAGACAACGGGTTGTATGTTTGGTATGTGGGGTATGTATTATGGAATAGTGAGACAATATTGCAGCCGGAACACTACATGTCTGGGACATGTCAGATGGCACATCACAATGTATGCACCCATTGCAGGGGCATATTACACAATGGTGACTCCTGTGGGCTGCCCATATCCCAGCTCACTGTGTGGTACTGTTTGCGTACCACACATGTGTTGTTTCAATGTATAGTACATATGCCTACGTTGAACACGTCCACCATTGTATGCACAGCTGTCCACACATCTAGCAATGACAGATACTGTGGTTTCATGTTGGTGTTTCATTTAGTTTGTATATATTGCACATGGGTAGCCAGTGTGAATGATGACAGATGCAACCTGTATATCGTGACTGTACCATACATTATGTGTACATGTGTTAACTGGCAACATGGCGAATAGATATATGCATTAACATGCCTGATACTGATAACTGTCTCACCTGCAATGGACTGATGTCTGTGCGGTACGCCAAAGGTACCTGTATAGGGGTGACACAGCAGTTTGAACATATCCATGACTGTATGACAGCCACAGGGTGCACTGTGCATGTTAACACATTTGCCTGTACAATAGCATATAGTATGCACATGTGTGCATACACAGGATAGCATACTGTAGTATGCGGCATGTGTGTAAACATACCTTGCATATGATGTTACATTACATATTGTACAGTGACACATACAACTAAATGGGATATAATAGTCATATGTGCAGTAGTGACTTACCAGGCAACTCCAGGCTCATTGGTTGGGAGACACCCACCTCCACAATGGCAGCTAGTGTTTGTGGATGCTTTTCTGAGGGTGTCCCCAGGCTGGCCAGTAGCTCCTCGGTGGGTGTGAGTGGGGGCTGGGTTGGTGGCCCACCACCTGTTCCACCTTGTTCCCTGGCGATTGCATTGGCACGCTGTTCCGCATGTCATATCAGGTCCATGCAGTGTCTGCGCACCTGCTGGTAGGTGCAGTTATGGCCACCCACATCATTAACCCTCCTGCGAAGGTTCTTCCACAGGTCGTCACACTGCTGGGCATGCTGTGGCACATGGCTGAACAACACCTCGTAGTTCTCATGGAGGTATGGGATGAGGGCATCATCCTCCAGGTGGCTATATGCTGTCAGGCATGAACGAGGCATTATCTGGAAGACATAATGATGGAGACAGGTCACAGTATCACAGAGATGTACAGAGATACAGCTGCACATACATTTGTATTAAATCTAGTACATCTGAACAGTTATCTTTGCAAATCGTCATGACACTGACATGACTGAAATGTTTGTGTCGCACACATGTAACACCCGTTATGCATTGGATATCATCACCATATATGTGTGTCATCTCATTACATTGTTCATACTCCATGTGAATGCTGTCTTGATGTGGGCATGTCTGTCTGTCTGTACTGGTGTTCTTACCTATCAGCACATGCCTGGATGTGTCCACAGTAATGCTGTTGACCTTGATGCTGTAAATATGTCACATATCAACACATACACTGCCTTAATGGACATGAGCAGAGAGAATGCACACATATGCATGGAAACCTTTACATGCATGTATTTTGCCAAATACATCTACACGGCACTGTACAGCAGTTCAACATCCTGCCACGTATCGCCTGTGTTGCTCATGTGATAGACATGGGACAATGGCTAGCCGGACGTCATTCGCAGGGATGGTTATCAATTATAGCATGTACGGGCAAGGTTTTCTAGCTGTATCTGACAGCCATTTTGCCACTGCGAGGTGCATCAGTGCCACATTACTGATCCAGACAGTTAATAATACATCTACTATGCAGTCATCGCACCATGTATGACAGAGATGACATGTGCAGCTTTGATGGACAGGGTTGCATGGTATGGCAGGAGTATGTAACATGTATGGCACAGGGATCTGTCCAGCATGTGGCGATCCTTGTAGTAGGATGGTGGCTGTCCATGACGTATGTCTTTCAGCTCAGGATATGTAGATGTAGCATGTCCAACATCACAGTGTAGCACAAGTCTTTATGCAAGGTAGCCAGCATGCTGCATAGTGGAGGTGAGGATTGTGAAGGCTGATATCGCCCATCCACGCATGTTCAATACCCCTTAAAGGTGATATGTGATCCGATATTAGTCACCCGAGTGCTGAGTATGCCTGTTCAATGATCTCCATGCTCATGTATGGCACCCTGTCATGCCATGGGTGCCTCGTATGTCTACCTAATAGGCCTGGAGACGTCACCAACTCAGGGAGGTGAACTGCACAGCACCATCCCTTACACAGTGTCCATAATGTTGACTGCTGCCTAGGTGGTAGTTAATGGGTACAGGGTTATTCACCTAGCGGTGATAATGCTATTATCAGCTGTCAGATTGTGCACATATGTCACACACCTCACCCACAAAGCCCATTCTGTATGTTGTCCACAACACTGAGACAGCTATTGCTCCTAGGTCATGGCCATTCACATCCTTACATTTATTAGATACCTCCCATTTGTCTGTGTGGTATAGGCTACAATGGGGGGGGGTACAAAACATTAACCCTGTTTTACTGTAACTGCCACTGGAGTGATATGCACATGTCACTCAGACACCTTTTGTAGTGTTGCTTCTGTCAACAGGCCACTGGTAGAACACTCCTGTGACACACGAAGGTACATCTAGTATACTCAGTGTAGCTTGAACACGGTATGGGTGATGATGTCCTATGACCTGTCACAGGTATGCTATGCAGTCTGAAATCATCCGTACTGTCATCTACTTCTGTACTGCTAACATCTACACTGATAAAGGTTCATAGACGTGCAGACCATACTCAGCAGGGTAATAGTGCAGTGCCTCCAATTATGACTGTCATCTCCACTTGTGGGTTGCAGTGGGTTGATATTATCCAACAACCTATCTGTATTGCATATTCATGCTCAGCACTTGTTCAGAACATGTAAGCACTTCATGAGCTACTAATTACTATAGCACCCATTCCAACTCATTTCTTACAAGTACACTGTCTGTCCTTACATTTCCAGCTTGCTTACAGTACAACAGCTGTTGTACACACGTAAACCACATATCTTGTGAGACATGGTTGAATATACAGGCATGTCCAAGTGACACTTACCAGTGCTATTGCCTGTCTATATGATAAATATGGCAAACATGTGGCAATAGAGCAATTGTCTCATGTACACAGTCAATGCTCACCTCCCAACATACAACACTACAGCCTGTGGGAAATGTACATATGTAGCCATGCTGGGGGTAATGCTCTCACCAACCCAGACTGAACCTGACATTCATGTCCACCACCACAGGCCACACATAGTATGAGTACGACATTTGCAGAACCTCTCCATACTCTGCATAGGCAACAGAGGCAGCCCCCATCACCAAACACAACAACAATTACTTACAGCCCAAAGACCCATGTGTGCCCATCAACTACAGCCAATAAGGTGTTATAACATACCCAAAACACCGGTCATAGGTGACTCTGTAGGCGGTCACACTGATACACCAGGGATCACTGCAGTGGCTGTACTGTACAGAGGTGCAGGTAACACATGGCTCTGCTGTTCACAGACAGGACACTACCCTAGAGAGGTGCCACTGGTGTAAACACTGAAGGTTGGCTTACACATAGACTTGCAAGACAGCATAGTACCTCACTATGAACCTGTGAAGCTATTACATGTCCTTTGTGCATGGTTAATTGAGTAGCTCTTTCATTTCGATTAGCTATCATGCTGTTACACTGTCCCATGACTACAAGCCATATGTATCCTGTTATTGTGTATTGTACATGCCAATAGACAATACTTTTTGTTTGGTGATATAACAGTTATGCTGTGTAGAATATCTGACATATCTACCTACAATACTGTACATTACACATATTTTACACATTATCCCATAATGCAAAGCATACTTGCACAGCAGGACCACCTTAGGCATGTTATTGTCATTATATGCCCATACACATGCCTACTGTGACAGTATATCAACATATACTATCCCCTGCTATGGCACGTACTTGTTGGACATACCCTACCACTGATGGCGGATGGTGTGGAATTGTTCTGTTTAAAGCCCTCATGTAACATCCCTTGTGGTGTATGTGATGTTTACCTTGTGGCCCACAGCAGGACACACAATTTCTACAAGCGTTACTATGCTCAACAAGACATCACTACATAATACCTTTTCCCACTTTATGCACTGCGTACACTTTTAATTAATACAAAACAGGCTCTACATACACTAACATACTTAGTGTTCTACATACCTTGTAAGCATTCCGAATCTTCGTAAATATCTCTCTTACACCTTTACTGTTTAAACGGTTCTATGGTATGAGCATACGGTTTGAATGTATGGCAAGTCATCCTTATATACATCAATACCTGTAACATGTGGTTTCCTGCCACCAATTGGTGTTCCTGAGTAAATTATTACATGCACATCAGCTGTGCAGCTACTCCATTCACCAATTACGTGGCAACAGTGGGGTATAATTTAATTCTCCACTTGGGTGTTGCCCTTTTGCCCTACCTTCGGGGAGACGGCCTGTATGTGTTTTGTTGTGAGGAATTGCAACTGCTATTTGTAGAGACACTGATATTTTGAATTCATGTCCCCTATGGATTGTGTGTGATGGCTAGAGTGTGTGGTTCTACATGTGAGTGTACCTGTCATCTCAACCATCTGAGAAGGGACTATTGCAAATAAAACCTGTAACATCACCGTCTGTTCCATTATACAATAGCTACGATTTCACATGGCGCCTTTACAAATGTGTCTCTCACAAGGTATGTTAACGCTTCTGCAGATGTAATTTAGTGAGTAGATGTTTGTGACGTTATTACAGTCTGTATTGTAATTGTTTTGGGTATGGGGGAGATGTAGGTGGGTGTACATAGCATATACAGGTTTGTGGGGACTGCATTTCTACATATTCCATATATGTGTGTGGGCTCCTTCCCTCATTGAAGACCTATCAGTTAATAGACTGAACTATGGTTGTTACGGGCTTATACATTGAGCCATTGTTAATTGGTTTCTATATAGTATGCAGGTGAGGCTGATACTTCCATACCTCCGGAAATACAGTGATATGTAAAGAAATGTTACTAAATGACAGCTGTCTCGTGTATTTCTGTCACAGATATTTGCACTCATTGCAGTTGTGTTGGTGACTGAACCTCTTTGGCATGGGTTGCCACCTTTTCAAATGGGCATAGTGGGACATTTGCAGGATACACATCGGTGTTTACAGGCCAAAACATGCCCACGGTCAGTACACAGGATCGAATATACTTTTATCCTGAATACATACTTATTCTTGTAGCACTTTAGCTACTTATCATGTTTCATGTAACATTTACGTTTTGTAGATACAGGCATAACTATTTAATGCAACTATTACATAATATATGGGACATAATTATGTCCTACAATCTTGGACATTTGCCCTTTTTAATATTTTTTGTCAGAACACAACTGCCCAGGGAGGGGCTGTCCCTCTTAAAGTGGGACAGGTGGTAACTGCATGCCTACGGCCAGCTATAACCACACCTACTGTAATGATCTACCTCTGAGTTAGCACTAACAGACACACGATGCAAACACACACACACACACATTACAGTCCCACGGAAATGCACACGGCACTCTCAACACACACATACACAGACTACAGCAATCACAAACACAGCTGAACACAGTACCTACGTGGACCGCAACACCGGCAGTGATAACTAAATGTCCCTTAATATCGCGATAATATTACACGCAGTTCCAGTGTTCCAGTACTGTGTTCTTTCGGTCTTTAAGCCTCGTGATTACGCGTGTCGGTATGTGACACATTCCATAGTTGGCAGTATCCTATTTATTTCTACCTCCATGGTTGTGTACATGTCGTTGACCTATCTATATATTTGCAGATATAGGTGAATCCGTATATATCAACATATATCTCTCTATCTCCCTTTCTATCTCTATTATATATATATATATATATATATATATATATATATATATATATATGAGAGAGAGAGTGAGAGGGAGAATACACCTTTTATTGTGTACATGTCGGTGTATACTGTTTCCTGGACTCCGCACGTTTGTGTTTGAACCTGTCACATTACACACCTGCCATTGGTACATCTTGGCTAGCTTAGTGTTAGGTGATTGTGTACATGATTGCGTGTTCTACTCTGGCAGTGGTCGTTTTACACTTCAGAACAGGCACTATTAGTACAGGGGTGAATAATGCTAGTTTTACCTGTTCTGGACATCATTGACCGTGATCTGCATGATATTCAGAGAAGCTTAGACCTGTTTTGCGCATATCCATATGGTCATGTTTAAATGACGCTTACCAGCACTGGGTAACGCATATTCCCGCTAACATGTACCATCCCTTATTCGTGCCTTCGGGATTACATAACGTCCCTTGCAGGACGTGGTACCGGGAACATGCACGGCAGTCAGTGCATTTACCACTTGGGTATCTGAGATTTGTACACGTGTTATGGCGTTTAGTATGTGGACTGTACTACGGCTGTTACTCCATACTGCATTCAAATGGGAAAATCAGTTAGTTTACATATGGATGGGACATATTAATGGTATGTCCAAGTGATATTTAATGGATGTGTCCCAGCATTGGGAATGCATGTCACAGTGCGCCACACACTATAATGTGCTGCACCTTCACACAACCATAGGTGGAGCATGCTGGGGTGACAGATACCTGTAATGGGTACACCCCATGCTTTGCCACTACATCCATGATTACATTGTATGGAGCCCCTCATTAACACACCAGGGAATCCATGCAGAGTGTGTGGGGAACAGTGATTATACACATGGATCCCGCAATTGGTTCTGCTTCACTGAGGGACAGTTGGTTACTCGATGTGATGGCGACAGCACACACTGTTTGCCTCGATTGAGGAATGGCCTCTGACAATCGGGCGTGTACCTACCGATGCACCTAGGAACCTATACATACAGTACCAACATATGCTGATAGGTGCGTGTACTGTTCAGGTATTGACATTCCTTCTTCCAATAGCTGTTGTGTGTGCAATGGTTGAGGGCTGCCTATGTAGGATTCACACAGTAGGCCACCTATACATTACAATTTACAGGTGGTCGTGTGTGTGCCATCCATTTTACTGTTTGTGCAGGTGGAGAGGTGTGTCAATCCGTAGGGGCCTACACTGTCGGAGTATGTGCTATACGTTCTCTCTTTGCCAAGGCATAGGCATATTAGGCATGCCTCCGTCTGCCTACTGGGGCTGGCACAGGGTGTTTGTGGTCTGAATCCCTCTGTGCCTGTGATGGCCTTGGCAATTGCGGTGGGCTGTGAGGGCCTTCACAATTATGTCCCTGCTGCAGATGTTTCCGCAGGATCATATTATGTAGCATGGCACATACTATGAAGATGTGGGCAAACGTGCCTAGAGAGTACTGCAAGGCTCCACCAGATATGTCCAAGCAAAGGAACTGTGATTTCAGCATCCCGAACACATGCTCTATGATGATTCTGGTTTGTGCGTGTGCCTCATTATGGCATTCTTGCATGGGTGTGTGTGCATTTCTGATGGGAGTCATCATACACGGCTCCAGTGCATAGCCAGCATCCCCCACAAGGTGGCCATGTGGGATATCCCCCCTGACAAATACCTGATACAGCTGTGAGGCATGCCAGATGTGGGAGTCATGGTAGCTTCCAGGGCTGCCAGCACACACATCCATTGCACACGACTTGGCAGTTAATGGAGTGGTATCCCTTGTGGTTTATGTAGTGCCTACCATGCTCACTGGGTGGTGACTTGATATGTATGTGCATGCAGTCTATCGCACCCAGTACCTCCGGGTGGTGTGCCACATGGTGGAAGAGACGCATATTGCTGGCCAACTCCTCCTGAGTTCGGGGGAAGTTTATATGCTCATTGGCATGTGGTAACATGGCATCCAGGAACTGGTGTAGTACCCTGGATGCTGATGCTTGTGAGATCCCCATTATATCTCCAGTTGGCCTTTGAAAGGTACCTGTGGCTAGTATTCACAAGCTTACACATACCTTTGTGTCCACTGGGATGGGTTCCCCTCTGTTGTTTCTGGATCTCAGGCATGGCCAGCACAGCTCAACTATTTGCTGTAAGATGTCCCTGTCTACCCTGTAATGCTCTACTATCTCCAGATCATGTAGCCCCTGGTAGGTTACCCTTGGTCTGAACACTCTTCTCCTCCTCCGGGGCCTGCCGTGGTTGTCAGCATCATCCTCCACAACACCTTCCATCTCTAACACATGGTGATGAATCACAGCTATGGCATCTCCCAACATGTACATTGTAAAAGTTCACCGTCTGTTTACACCGATGGTGCAGTGTTTGGGAATACACAGGTGTGTGTGAGGTGCTTTCACACTTTATACTATTGTGCTGTGAACACTGATGATGTCGTAGGGTGTGTATGTACGATCGTAGCTACAGGGTATCTTATGTGTTTTACGACAGGTACTACTATTGTGGTGCCTTTGGTGTTGAATTACATTTGGCTGCCGTGGATTACCTCTTGCCCTTCCCTTTACATTTCTTAACGTTTCAACTCCCATTTTCTGGCATGCATCCAGCATCCTGCTTTCATTTGTACTTTCCTAAACCTGGCTTATCTTGTGTAATGTGTTCTATGGCCGGTCTACTGCAGGTTTGCTTTGCTCTGCTATGACAGTTCTCTTTTCTTTGCAACCCGACACCTCCCCTATCCTGTTTTCCAGGTTTCTGCGAGCAGACTTGTCAGCTGCCATCGACTGCCCGCTGTGAGTTAATAGGTGTTAATTGCTCAGTTGTACTCCAATTACCCTGCTGCAGCATTTCCTTATTTTCTTCCCCTGACCTTCCTGTTTGAGCTATGGTGCATGGCTCGTGCATCCGCTTACTGGGTTTTGGGCACGTTTTCATCCCCATACACATGTGCTTTCGGGCACCATATGTGCTCTCAGCTAAACGATGCTATACCTACCTCCTCACCCCTGTCCTGCGGCTTTGCTTAGCAACGGTCAGGCCGGATTTGCATTGCTCCAATGTGCTTACAGCTACGGTGGCACACCCCACTGCTGATGTCATGTATACCTCTAAACCACTCCTCGGTGTTGTAGCGCTGCGCCGTATGGTACATCCTTAGTCTGGCGGGACGTTTGCAATTCACTATTACTTGCCTCATTTGCATGGCATTGACTACTAATTCCTAGTTACTGTGCCAAGCACTGTCACAGACCCTTAGCACCCTTGCAGCTTGGTTGTGGAGTACCATGCATACCATTGAGTATTATGGTGAAATCATGATTTGTATTACATTGCGATTTTATGACATTTGTATATATTTTCTTTGTGTTCCTGTTTGCGCACACATGCCCTGTGGTTGTACTTTGCGTTACTGTGGACATGACATTAAATGTTGTTTTTTAGATGTTGTGCATCTTTTCTTATGCCATTGGCTGTATATTTAGCCATTGGCATATGTTAACTTTGCAATACATGAGTCTGGTCCACTTTCATAGCTCCGATGTTCTGTTTGGAAAAATGTAAACCGTGTTTTTTGGTTTACATTTCTGTGGGCTTACGCTACACCTGCACCACTCCATGAATCACTATGTACCTTCATTTGCAAGGTGCGGCACTTTGCATGGGGTGATTAGCATACCTAAGCCGAGGGCTGCGCAGATCTGGCGTATGCTGGTAGTGCACGTGGAATTGGATCATACCTGAATCGCACGGCGGCCATATTTGGCGTTATACCACCTACGCTACGCCTGCATCTGGCACAAGCTTCATGAATCCTGGGGACTGTCTCACTCCTAATGCTATGAAGTATTTAGTATTAGCCCACCTTGTCTCACTACAGCAAGGAGGTATTTTGCTTCTCCATCTAAAATATCAGAAGTTGTATGTATGTGCCAGCCTACTCCACCTTTATTTATACTCTCACGTTCTAATATTTCTGATCAGTATTTCCCCAATGCATTGGCAACAGTGGCTTGCTGTCCTAATAGCTTAGTAGATTACTGATATAAGCATGCCAAAATTACAAAGGAGTAGAAGTTTACTCTGTGAAATGTTGACACGACTGCAAACTGTTTTGTAAGTTTCTAATGTTCTAACTCCTGTAAAGTGCTTCATGAAGCTGAATCTACTACATTAGGGGCATTACCACAGAGGTAGTATCCACCTTAATTAGAAATATCTGTCTCCACGGATGAGTTGGCCACCTGTCCTGGTAAAAAGAGTTTCTATGTTTCTATTTTAGGAAAAGAGCAATACGGTCAGTTATGTTCCACCTGGTAAAATGTTACTATTATCCAAAAGAAGATAAGATAATGTGAAAACATTAAAGATAGTTTCTTTTTCCTAAAATTCAAGCATCACTGCAGTTAAATTACATTTAGTAGGCAGTGCATAGATCCAGTCCTCTGCACTGTGCTCCAGGGCAATTTTGCAAACAGAAAAATTAATTTGGCTGTTTGGATGCCTAGTTTCAATCAATAGCTAGCCATTTCACATAGTGACCAAACAATTTCTACTTTTTTGACTGCCAGGTTTGTGATATACAGGGATATAGCCTTATCTGTAACTCAGACCATCGAAGATTGGGTAGTGACCACTTTCCTGGAGGAAGCAACACAGGAAGGTAAGAGAAAATGATTAGTGCCTAAATGCCCATCCTGGCTCTGTCAATCTGTGTTTGTGCAATAGCCTTCAATAAGCATGGGTGGAAACTTATATATGTTTAGGAGAAGGTGCAGCAGGCCCTCAGATCTGCAGGCTCACACATCAGCTATCAACGTAGGTGGCAGGCTATACTCCTGACAGTTTCCTAATGGCTGTCACATAAATGTCTGTACTAGGATCAGTTATTTCCCCATTAGTTTGTGGAATTAATGGATGTGATTATGAGGAAGGTATGAGTGGTTAGCAGATAAGGGGGTAATAAACAAACAGAAGGCATTTATACTCTTTGAGAAGTAGTAATTTTCTATATCTTATGTCTTATCAGATACACTGATTCTGATGCACATTGATTGTCAGGACTGGCTCCTTATTGAAATTTAAGTTAAAAAATAAAAGATATAGCAGGTCATTTTGCCAGATACCATTTTTAGGAAACCTGAAAGAGGCAGCTACCCATTAAGTAAAATTCATGTTGGCTGGAGACATAGCTATTTAATTGATTTAAGATCCTATCTAAAAAGACAATCACCTGGATTCACTATCCTCCAGTGCAGGACTAGCTTAGTCCTGCACGGAAGCGGCCATTTAGGAGCAGGACGGCAGCACACCATGCATATTAATGAAGGCTCGCTGCCTGAGCTCTTAATCTTACACGGAGCATGTACGAGTGCAGGGAGCATGTCTGAGAGCTCTGCTCTCAGAATATACATGACCCTGCAATGAAGAACAGCAGACAAGTCCTAAAAGAATGAGTGAGACCATTTATAGGTGTATGCATACCCGCAGCAATATCCCCCCACGTATACAAGAGCAATAGCTAAAACAACAAATATAAAGATATTTTTATGAAACAGATGGAATTTAACCGTAGGTGCGCTGGTTTGCCCATTGCTTGGCTATGGTTAATGCATCTTAAATGGCAAATGAGGATAAAAAGCGAGATATATGCAAATGAAGCAGTATAGCAATAGTGTAATGGGCAGAGCATTCACCTTATGAGTAGTCATTCCCGATTTGAGTCCCACTGCAGTACATTCCATTTTCTATGTCAAATCACTTTAATACCAATATTTTTAGTTGCATAACCTACTAAATAACATATATTTGTGAACTGGAGTACTGCATTAAATGCAGATGTGAGGTATCAGTGTCATAATGTTGCAAAGTCCACAGATAATCACATGTGCCCCATACAGTATATGTACACAGGAATCAGGGATACAAATGGAAGGTAAAATGTGTAATGAATGATAACTTCAAACAGCTTCCAAATACCCCACCTTCCCAAGAACCATTAGACATTACTGTCTAAATTAGTGGAGTGGTAAGCAAGAGTAAATACTGGTAAGCAAGTGTAAGCACTATTAAGAAGTAGTAAGTGGGAGTAAGCATATGTAAGCACTAGTAAGCGGGTTTTAGCCCATTTGTGCAGGAGTAAGCAATGTGCACACAGGTTAAGCAATATTGAAGCTCTCTGTAAGCATATTTAACAGGAGGTTAGCATTGCTTACCCTCACGCAAACCCGCTTAAAAGTGCCTTAATCACTCTGTATCCAACAGCCACTGTTCTGGCCAGAAACAAAATAAACAGCCTTTGCAGGTCTTGAACCCAGGATCCTGTACACTATAGTCACAGTAGTTAACCACTAAGCCGTCACAGCAGTACATAAGACTGAGGTATCACCAAACAAATCCTCACTATAGGATAATAAAACTGAACACGTGAAAGGAATCTATATACAGTCTTATGTTCTATAACCTACTACATAACATAAATATGTGAGCTAGAGTACTGCAGTAAGCCCAGATATGAGGTGTCATTGTAATAAAGTGTTGAAATCCCCTAATAAACACAAGGACCCCATACAGTGTATATACACATGAATCATGGATACCAGACACATATATAGTATGTAATGAATAATAAATCAATGCCAAAAAGCAAATATAATGCAAATTAAATATTAAGCAATGCTAAGCATTGCACAGGCCAGCTTAGTAGGCATAAGCAATGTGTAGGCCAGCTAACTCAACTTGCCCATTGGTATACCCCTTTAAACAATGCCGACCTTAGGTAAGCAGGTTTGCCCATAGCTTAGCCTTTTCAAAACCATCCAATCATGGAAAAGTGTGGGAAATCAGCCCTATTTAAGTCCAACAGGTGGGAATACATCCAATAACTGGTTGTAGCTTCCCCTTGCAGGCATCATGTCTGGAATGGGAGAGGGTGTACACTTTTGGGCGCAGCACTGGGGCATCCAGGAGTCCAGAATCATGGCAGGACTCCTTTTCAAAGACCATAAGCAGAAACTGCTGCAGGGTCAGTACCAGGGTTCCCAATATAAAGTGGAAGCCTGGGTCCATCTCGTCTGTGACCTCACCAGTGCCACTTGCATACCCTGAACTGGTGAGCAGGTCAGGCATCACTATGCTGACCTGAAGCAGCTAAAGGGGGATCTCTTGGATTAGTGGATCCAAGAGGCCAGGAGTACAGGGGAGGTCCCAGCTGTGTGTAAGTATCACTCCACTACTTGTTTAATAATTGCCAGCTCATGTATATTATGGATAGGTATGGCTAAATATTCCTCTTATGTCCTTCACCGTGGCAAGTGAGCGGGCTGCGAACTAGGATGCCCGTGGATGTCGCTTGGAACAGCTGTTCTGGTATGATATGGTAATGTAGATTTGCAATCACTTAATAGTACTGTTGTATTAAGCACTGTTACCCACACTGTGTAACATAAATAAAATGTGTAGGAATGTCTGTATATGACTGGTGCAATCCCCCAAGGTCATTAAGTACAAGTGAAAGCGACACAGACAGAAAACAGTGAAAAGACAGCCAACAAAATCCAAATAGCACATGCAACTGAGACGTGAACTGTTGTATTTTTAGCACACACAGGCATGGTTTGAATCCTGGGAGTGGTAGTAGACTGCATACAGAATCATACCCCACAAATGTACAGATATGTCTAGAATGTCCAGTAAATTGGCTCATATCTGCTGCCTGTCACTGTGTCCCCCTGGCAAACAGTGGGATGATCCCAGACGTATAGGCAGCAAACAAGAAATACAACTGATTGTCACACAGCTATAAGAACAAACCTGTCCCTCTAGCAACTCCCCAAACTGTTATGAGAGTAATAAGTCAAGTATGTCCTATTACACCCCAATATTGTCAAGCTGTGACCAGAGTGTGTACAATAACAGAGTGAGATGTATGTGCATAATACTAATGAGGAAGCTGGTACTTTGTGTGGCAACATTCAGGTAGTGCTAACAAACATTGCTCCCACAGGTCCATCAGATACGAACACTGTGCATAGAAATAAAAGATTGATACCCTGTACTGGTACTGTTTACTTTGGTATTGTGTGACATTGTTATTGTTGCAGTTGCTCTGAATAATAAGGTATCACTCATCACTGTCACCCACACTGTGCTACATAATATAACTGTCTAGGAAATCCTGTATAAGAGTGTTGTAATACAAGGTCAGAATGTAAAACCACAGGAGAATTATAGACAGAAATCAGATAAAAGATATACAGTAATATCTATATAGCACACACAACTGTGATAGACAGTCTGTTAGTGTTAGCAGACACAGCCATAGTCTGAATCCTGGGAGTGGAAGTAAGCTGCATACAGAATCATACCCCACAACTGTACAGATATGTCCAGAATGTCCAGTATATTGGCCCATATCTGCTGCCTGTCACCCTGTCCCCCTGGGAAATCAGTGGGATGATCCCAGATGTTTAGGCAGCAAACAGGAAATACAACTGATTGTCATAAATCTATAAGAACAAACCTGTCACACTAGCAACTCCCCAAAATGTTATGAGAGTAATAAGCCAAGTATGTCCCAACTACACCCCCATGTTGTCAAGCTGTGACCAGAGTGTGTACAGTAACAGAGTGAGATGTATGTGTATAATACTAATGTGGATTCTGGAACTTTGTGTGGCAACATTCAGGGAGTGCTAACAAACATTGCTCCCACAGGTCCATCAGATACGAACACTGTGCCTAGAAATAAAAGATTGATAGCCTGTACTGGTACTGTTTACTCTGGTATTGTATGGCATTGTTATTGTTGCAGTTGCTCTGAATAATAAGGTATCACTCATCACTGTCACCCACACTGTGCTACATAATATAACTGTCTACGAAATCCTGTATAAGAGTGTTGTAATACACTAAAGGTTGAAGAGGGCAATAGTCTACATATATCCCAGTTCACCAGCAGGTGATCAAGACATGGCCAGAGTCTGTGCAAAAAGAGATGGACAGGTATGTGCATAACATCAACATGGAATCTGGGAGGATGTTTAGAAACAGTTAGTTAGTATTAACAAACAATTCCTCCACAAGTATACCAGGTAAGAGGTGTATTCAGCAGGTAAAATCAGTTCATGTATATAGTTGTCGACAGCCATACCACTGTTCAAACTAAGGCAATTGGGTAGTGTACTAATACTTGTCAGGTACAGATAACAGCACTGACTAGGAAAGTAATGTGAACTAGAGGAATATACTAGTTGTTAATTGACATCCCCCCCCCACACCATATCTGCAACAATAAACTAAATACCCAACCCAATTGGTACATGCTGACTTAACTGTAATGTTGGGACATATGTCCTATTGTCTGATAATTATTTAAATCTGTTTCTATGCATGTGCTTTGTTTAAATACTCCAACATTGGTGGCATGGTGCCATCAATGTACCTGCATGCTGTTGTAATTACCACTGTGGCCCTATATATGCATGTGTTCTGTTTGCTATGCAACTGTTCCATATCTGGTGTCTAGGTTAATGGGAATATCTATGCATGCTGTTATACCTAATCCTGGAATGTGTTGACTATTACTAACTCACATATGTTGATAAAACATAAACACCATAGCACGTATGGGAATGCGGGTCCCAGTGGACCCACCTGTCTCATCTCAGCTGGACATGGCACTGGGCACCAGCACGTCTGGGGTCCAACCCGGGACCTCCTCGTCCATTGGTCCTGCACCACCTTTGGGTGGAACCGCCTCAGGGGATGGGTCTTGCCCCCCCCCTGGGAGCAGGCGTGGACAGGAACCTGTCACACATTGCCAGATCTGGGTCATGGCATGTAGCGAGCTCAACTGGGAGTTTGGAGATCTGCTACGCCAGGTTGAGGGCCACGTGTTGTGACTAGAGAGTCGGCCTAGCTCTCCAATTCAGACCCCATCACAGCCACCTTTGGGGCTGTGAAGGTGCAATGGTTACTGCCCATGGGTGGGGACCTCAGTCCCAGTGTTTCCACTAGAGGGGCTTCCAATTTCCCAACACCCCTCCCCATCAAGGTGTTTACCCAACACATGTGTCATATACCACTCCTGTATTCATCTTGTTTGTGTTGTTTGTTAACCTCCCAACTTACCTCCCCAAATATACCTACTAACCCTCCCCAACATCCTACTCTCACCCGAAAAAAAAAGGGCTATCTGTTCCCAAAAAAAAAAAAATCTCGCCCCATACATAGCTATCCATTTTGCACACGTGCCCACTGGACACATGTAATCTGGTCTAATTGGCATCACAACATATTATTGTTGTCCTAACCCCTCTCTCAGGGGTTGGAGTGTCCATATCTACCTACAAATTCAGCGTATATCCACAGCTGTTGCGGTAGAAGAAATGGGAAGCTATGGACCTTCCCTTCACCCTTCCTGCACATCCCTATCTGTTTTCCCTACTGTCTTTCCCTCTTTGTCCCACATTCTCATCACTTTTATATCAACCCTTTTTTCTTTTCTTTTAAAGAAATTAGTGTGGGGGTAAGTGGGAGTAAGCACTTTTAAGCAGCAGTAAGTGGGTTTAAGCCTATTTGTGCGGGGGTAAGCAAAGCCTACACAGGTTAAGCAACTGAGAAGCTAAATCAGTATAAGAAACTGTAACCGGAAATTAGCAGTGCTTACCTCTGCAGAAACCCGTGCAAACCAACTTACAACTGCTTAAAAGTGCCATAATCACTCTGTATCCAACATCCCTTGTTCTGCCCAGCAACAAAATAAACAGCCTCTTCAAGGCTCAAATCCAGGACCTTACACACCATAGCCAAAGTGATTTACCACTAATAAATGTGAGATACACATAACTGATGTTTTCACAAACATATAATCCAGCACAGTCATTCAACAGTACAGGAAATGTATTTAAACATGTAGATGTATGTGTGTGTGTGTGTGTATATATATATATATATATATATATATATATATATATATATATATATATATATATATATATATATACATATCTATATATGTAGATACATATATACACACACACACACACATATATATATATATATATATATATATATATATATATATATATATATATATATATATATATATATATATATATATATATATATATATACAGCAATATATATATATATATATATATATATATATATATATATAAAATCATAAATGGGTCTATATTATAACCACAAAAGTCCCTTTCAGCGAATACATAAACATCGACACATATTGTGCGAACCGTGAATGCACCGAACATCCTAAACCGCAAAATTCAAAATCTCGAATTGTCATAGTTGCCCAACCCACCGCCCGCTACATACTACCTACCAAACAAAATAAATAAACCACATAGATACACTAACCAAAACCCTACTTCTAACCCTAAAGTAAATCTTGCATATACTACCATGTATGCACTTACCTTAACCCTTACCCTAACCCTAAGGACCGTAACTGTCACACACTTAGCTTAAGGAGCTATACCCAAACAAAATAAATAATCTACACACATGCACTTAACAAAACACTACTTCTAACCCTACACTAAACCTTGCATGCATTATTATCTATGCACTTACCTTAACCCACACCCTAACAATAAGGTCGGTAACTATTGCACACTTACCTAACGGAGCTATACAGCAGAAAGACCAACCATGGCGATTCGACATTTCAGATTTTACGCTTCAGGATGATCGGTGTTTTTGCGGTTCGATGAATACGTGTCAGTGTTTCTGTATTCAAGTAAGTGGACCTTCATGGTTTTAATAGGGAACTAGCATAAATATATATCTATTTATGTATATATAGACATATATCTATAAATATAAAAGAGAACATAACAAAACATATATGTCCACATGCACCTTTAATGGGGGTGAGGGGGCCCAACCAACATATGTCTTGTACATATAGATACCACACCCCAGCCAAACACGTCTGCCCTGAAATGCAATACCAACTGTTGCAAATCCCATAACCAGGACCTGGCACAATATGGACACAAGATGTTAACAGTACTCCATTCCACCTGTATGATGTCAGGCTAGTATCAATAACATATCATGCAGTACAGTCTGGCTACCATAGGGAATGTACAATGTAGAAGCAATCAACATTCCTAAGATATATATACACAGTATATATACATATATATATATATATATATATATATATATATATATATATATATATATATATGTAACTACACATGCACACACAGAGATATGTATAGGAAGATACATATGTAGAAGGTGCACACAATACGGAACAGCCACTATATCTACAGTTGCCACCTTACCAACTGGACACTGTATGAGCCACCCATACAAATGACAATTGTTGCCTGCAACATATACCCACAGAGGTCAAAGGAAATAACACCACACACAGGTTTGCATACATGGGAAAGCTTTATTTGTGTACTATTACAGTTGTATATGCCATGTCATATAGCTGTTTAGACTCTGACATACATATAAACAGACTAATATAGCTGTCAAACAGATAAATTAATACAGTATTCTGGAAAGGTTTACATATGTTGCTGTCCAGGCCAAGGCCTTTAAGTAGTACAACAGTAAAGACAGACTGGGCCACAGGATAACAATCAATCAACAGTAAGTAATGCAGATGCATAGTCCTGCAGCCTCTATCTACACTCTGTACAAAATTCCTAGGGGGTAAAGACTTCAGCTGACACAATGGGATGTATCTGTTACATAACAAGGCATAACCGACACCATCACAATCGCACTGACAAACAGAACAGTCGGTATGGCAGGAAGCAGTAGGCCTGCATTTACCCAAGGTGAATTGTATGGTAATGTACATCCAGATACCTTTAGGCAGCTTACCCCTGATACCCCCACATGTTGTAACAGCCTAAGTTAGTTATGGTGCACCCCCCCCATTGACTTACATACAGGTCTTTATACCACTGTTACATACACTGGCCTCTGGAGTGCATAAGGGCATACATGTATTGTGTAGATGAAGCACACACATATATGGACCCAACCACAAAATATGTGTGGAGGCCACAACAGCAGTGGAATGATGGCAGGAATGGCAGCATCACATACTCACAGCCCACTGCATAACAACCCTGACAGCATATCATATGGACAAAGCCTGATATGTAGGTGGAGGACAGAGGCTGGAACACAGGCCCTTATGTGAAATAGTGTTGTCATACACTAAGCAAGTCACTGGTGTTACAGGATAGTCTGCAACATACCCTTAGTCAGGAATATGAAGTTAGAAACACAAACGAATATAGCCATGTACTGATAACACTCAACACACACACACACTGCCAGTGATATATCTGACAGAAGACTTGTGTGGTGGACAGACAAAACATAACAGCCACACCTCTGGCCATCAAGTGGATAGGCCCACAGTTGAGAGCTATGCAGACAGACTGCATTCCATGTTAAACTATTATGTACACACAAACCCTGTAACACTGGTGCTATACAATGCATACAAAAACACTACTCACACTCTCTGTCTGTAGTTCTAGAACCTCATACAAATATGTAGCTGGCCTGAGTGTGCAAGTTCTCTTGAAAGAGGTATTGCTACCTGCTGTCTGTAGCACTGCTGCCCACATACAGGAAGGATGTCCACCATACAGGAAAGATAAAGGGACCACGCCCATTTATAGTAGTGGGTTGCCATGACAGTGGCAATTGGAAGGACTACACAGCATGCTGCATGCAGGTAGCAAGTGGAGGACACTGATTGGTGCAGAGGCCATCACCTGATCATGTGCATCACCTACAAAATTCATGCTGCAATCTATTCAAAGCAGCCAATCCATATACTGGAGAGAGATTGAGATAGATAGAGAGAGAGAGTGAGTGAAAGGCAGAAAAAAAAGAAAAGAAAACACAACAAAAATAAAAACAAACATCCATCCAGTAAACTATCCAGAAGAGACATCATTCCCACAACAGGTATGTGAAGTATATATGTATGTAATTGACTGTAGTACTTTGTTAATAGTAATGGGATAGATGATGTGGCATGATTTATATGCACCATCAGGTGTTGTTGTTCTAATGATGTTCAGCTGAACAGCAGCTAAGGACAATATAGTATGTCCCTGTGGGTAGTGGGCCATACCTGTTAACTGTGCAGAGCAGCACTGACTGATAAGATGTAAGCTATCATAGTGTGTGTTATGTATTGGGAAGCATGTATATTACTGTGGCCAATATCTGGTGGTGGAAGTAATGCCATAATGTTGGACACCTGGGTTCCACAGCCCAACACTTGCAGGATACTCAGATTAACCTGTATTGTAGCATGCTGGAACACCATATGTGTGTAATAGGGTTATCTGCAATCTCGCTTTACATATACCATGCCTAATGTTAGGCTGTGTCCATATGTGGCATCTGTCTGTGTTGTAGCAAGGCAGAACAGTGCAGCTGTACAGGAAAGTGTTGTGAGAGTCTGGACCTGATGTCTGAATGTATATAGGTATGTATATGTGTACACACACACACACACACACACACACACACACACACACACACACACACACACGTATATATATATATATATATATATATATATATATATATATATATATATATGTGTGTGTGTGTGTGTGTGTGTATATATATATATATATATATATATATGTATATATATATATATATATATATATATATAAATATATATATATATATATATATAAATATATATATATAGCTACATGTATGTCCACAGATATACAGATACCCATATGTAGACATATATATAAACACATATATACATCATATATATCTACACATATATAGATATATACTTATATGCACTTGTCTACATTTATACAAACACACACACACATATATGTATGTAAATACATGTCCCCTGTATTACCACCACAGTGCTGCATGCTATGTGTGAGGGAGCAGCACACATAGTAATATACACAGATATATACAGCTGTCAGTTGTGCAACATGGACGGCCATGTCACATGTGAACCCCTTGTTGGGACCACATTGCCCTTGTCTGTGAAGTAGAGAATTGGAATATGGAAAAGTATGGCAGGTATAGTTGTAGAGGTGGTCCAGGTTGGTAGATATAGAGGACAGCCTACAGGGGTGGTATGTGACACATATGGTGGGTAAACACCCTAGATGGTGTGTGTGGTCTGTGAGATGGAAGCCCCATGGGCCCCAGTATGGGCACAATGGGAAAAACTTCATACCCACTGCTACTCACAACAGCAGTCCACATCCCAAAGGTGCCTAACCTGGAGGCTGCCAGGAGGAGCATGTGGACCCTGTGAATGTGTATTGGGTGCCTCAAGGTGAGGTAGTACATTCCACATGTGTCTGTGGAGCCTGCTATGGAACAGACCCTGGACCTGACCTCGGGGGGACAAGATCATGCCTGTGTGTGTCTCCGGGGGCGGGGACAACATCCCCTGAGCTGGTTCCACCTGAAGGTAGTGCTGGACTAGAATATGAGGAAGCCCTAGGGTGGGTCCCACATGTGATGTGGCCTGGTAACATGGGCAGATGAGTTTGGAGAGGTGGTTATGCTGGCAAAAATTCCCTAAGCATGCTATTGTGTCACTGTTGTAGAACATATGTGGGTAGTTATAGTCTGCACAATCCCGGAACATGTCCAACAGCATGCATAGATAACCCCAATAACACAGAATGTCAGATGTGCAGCAATCACAAAGCAAGCATACCACAGGCATATGTCGAGCCATAGTGGCCCTGACAATGGCATGCAGGTGAATAGTCTGTAACTGGCCAGCAATGAAAGTGTCCACACAGGGAACATTGCTACAAACACATAGCGCAAAGTATGATACAATACAATATCTGCCCCAGTGGTAGGTAAGCTGTAGCAATACCTATTGAGTTGTGTGTACAGTTTGCTGTCACTGATGTGGGGGGAGTGACAGAGATGTGTATTAGGAACTGGGTAACCTTGCTGTATGAGTTGCTCAGACCTGTTTCCATCTTTATGTCTTTCAGGCAAGATGTCACATCAATGGCTCCCAGCTTACTCAGATGCTGAGAATGAAATAGTGCTAAACCACCTAATCCAGCACTACCCTGTTTGGCTGGGCCACCCATGAGCAGCAGGAGTGGACCGCCCTGTGGAATGACCTAGTCCACAGGGTCGATGATGTCGAACTGCACAACCGCAGTTATGAGCAGGTCCGGCATCATTGTTCTGACCTGCTTCGCAATGCCCGTCTGCATGGTGCTGCAGTCCAGGGGGATTACCTTGCAGTGGGGGGGTCATGCCATCCATCCCTCCCGACATGTGTTGAGGATCTCCTCACCAGCCTCGTGGCACCTGCCCGTCCATATAGCCAACATCTGCCGGACACCATTATGGAGGTGGGTGCTACCCACACACCGGCTGAGGAGCATGCAGGTAATGCCACAGGGCACATCAGTAGACCACTGCTGCGTATGCATCCGCATCTGTACAGGTAGATCATGTATATCTGACATGTCATAGATATAGTTTGTTGCTGCATAGTAGTGATAAACAGATGTGCATACATGGTAGTATTAAGGACATGTACTGTAATGCTGCATCCACCCTGTAGCAATGCCACAGGTGTGGCCATTGACTTTGCATCTCTCACCCTCTTATGTAGGTCCCTCCGGTATACCACCAAGGCAGCAGCCTGTAGCTGGTGAGTATGGTTTATGTTGATGCTTGCCAATAGACTGGGCATGTAATGGCTATGGTATATTCCATGCACACATCTAACACACCTACCCAGAATGCATGCTGTATATGTGCAAGTATTGTTGCTGTTAAATGCACGGCATCACAGTGGTGACCATGATGGGGTATTGGAAGGGTGTGTCAGACACCTGCAAGATAACTAACATCCTGTCATTGTGGAATGTGTCCACAGGGAGTAACATAATGGTGGGAGACATGGCCTACAATAGGAACATGTGTGAAACATCACCCGTATACAGTGCAACAACAGTGTATATACCAGTAGTACATTGGCAACTGTTACAGAGTTACACTATGGCATAATGTATTACTGTGGTCCACGTTATCTGCTGGGACTAGGCTGTAACATGTGGTGTTCAGTGTATGGGACACTGCAAACTGACACACATGTGTAGGCCTTACTTGGCAAGCATCTGCAAAAAGGCTGAAGGTGTGAAGGGGTGTCAGCATGACACACCAGTGCACTGCAGCAGGGATCCTAAGGATGCTAAGAATGGCTGTATCTGCACACAGTCAGCTTCAGGAACTGTGGCAGATGTAACCCTACCCCCACTGCAATAGTGAATGCAGTGTGTGAACACCAAGGGATGTGCAAATGAGTAGACCTTGCAGTCATGCAGATTTGGGGGACATGTGTAGGGCAGACTGAACATACTCTGACAAATGCAGATGGCCCATGCTAGTACACCCCTGCCAGGAGTAGTGACTGTTGTAGTACACATAACAATAGGTGCAACTAACCGTCATGATATGGGTGTGAACACATATGCACACACAGAGTGTATGCATTATGGTCAGCATCCACACAACTAACACATTCTGTAGACACTGCATGTGAATGTACAGGACATGTGTCACATAGTGGGCTTATGTACTGTTAATATATGTGGTGATGTGGTCCCATGGCAAATCAAGGAAGGGTGCATCATATCAGTAAGAGCGTGCACACTCCCCATAGCCATGGTATGCTCTGACGGTTGTCAGTGTAATAGTATTGGATTGGTCATATATGTTCCGCTGATGATGAGATCTGTAAACCAGACATCAGGCATTTACAAATGACATCTGTCCACATATCATCCCAGGTATGTATTGCTGAAAAAACATAGAGGCTGTGAGCATTAAAGCTGACATAACTGACACAGTACTACACATTCAGCAATAGGTTGTACGCCTGTCAGGTTTGGTGCACAGTACATGGCAGGGTGCAGAACAGGTGCACAGCAATACTGTGTACATGGGTGCAGTGGTATCCAGGGGAAGGGGCATCACCTACTAACACAGCACATGCATCACACACATGTATACTGTTGCTAGCATGGATTTACTATAGCTGCACTGCATGCTGTTGTGTGCATATAATGCATGTTGACAGATGGGTAATAGGAGGACTGTGTTTACTATCATTGTGCAACCTCATCTGTATGTCTGTGTGTGTCTCGGTGGGTGGTTGTTTTGTCTGTAGGGTCACTCTGGTGAAGTAGAGGGAGGTTGATGCATGTAGGATGCATGTGTGCATGTGTGTGTGTTTGTGTGGGTGTGCATGTATGCACATGTGTAATTGTGGGGTTGTTCATACAGCAGTACTTCCCTTTGGGATTGTCCAGTACATGGACATGGACAAACACATGACACACCAGGAATACTTGTCATGTATGTAATCATAGGACAGCTGATAGTATAATAAGGTCTGTAGCATGGGAGGGAAGGTAGACATCAGGTATACCCTTAATATCGCATTCAGCAGAGAGGTGACTGACAACCCACATATGCAGCACTACAGATGCATTGGGGAATTCATAGACAACACCAGGGAGTGTACCCATATATTACAGTTGTCACATGATAGGTTGATTGAGCAGCATATCTGGCATGTACTGAGCAATACTTACACATGACACTCCAGTGCGTGATATTATGGAGTGAACAGAGTAGCCCCTCACATATAAGGGCCATGCTCATGATGTCCAGACATACACAGGGTGAACACTGAATGACAGCAGTGAGGCCATGTAAAACCACTCCACTCAGGTCATGGAGGTAATGGAGTAACAGGTCTTGTTTTGTGATGACTTCTCTAGGCATTTAGAGGAATGATACGTTAATGAGTGGAATTAATGAGTGTATGTTACCAAGTGTATTGCAGGATGGAGAATGCATGGGAATAAATGTGGGACTGTCTGTAAAGTCACGGACAGGTAGGTATTAAGGTGGTGCGTGTGTGTGTGTGTGTGTGTGTGTGTGTGTGTGTGTGTGTGTGTGTGTGTGTGTGTGTGTGTGTGCAAGCATGTGCGTGTGAGTACGTGTGCGTGTGTGTGCATGCATGTGCGTGTGTGTGAGTGTGCGTGTGTGTGTGTGTGTGTGTGTGTGTGTGTGTGTGTGTGTGTGTGTGTGTGTGTGTGTGTGTGTGTGTGTGTGTTTGTGTGTGTGTGTGTGTGTACTGTTATACAATGCTGTACAGGTCTTAGAGTGCATTTCTTGTTTTACCCCACAGGTGGCGAGATGGGTCAGGGTCCCTCCTGCATGCAATCTGATGTTGGTGTCCATACAGACACCAAAGATGATGATAGTACTGTTGAGGCACAGGTGAGGTTGCTAGGGGCTGAAACAGCGCCATCATTTGACATCCCCCTTTTAACCACCCCAACTCTGTACACAGTTTCAGTTCCTATAAATATCCTATCACCAATGGCCATAGCGGAGGGACAGCTGGCATTTGGTGGCAGTGCACAGGAGAGTGTGGTATCCATGCCTACTGTGTCTGGTCACAGCAGGCATAGCCAGATGTCCAGCAGAGCACCACATAGGCAGATGTCCCAGGGTGCTTGTGGTATGGCCACTGGTCATCATGCCCCAGCAGATGGGCCACAACTGATGCCACCAGGTGCATGTTTGAGGCTGTTATGCTGGCACAGGCACGTATGGAACATTACACCAGACAGGACCTGAGGCTGCAGAGGGCTGCTCTCACATCTGCAAGTGACAACTTTCATGAATGGCTGGTGCCATCCATGCTTATACCGAGCTCGTAGATAGATGGTCTGGTGAGATGATGGCCCTGATTGACCATGGTTTGTGCGTGCTTGAACATGTGGTGGGAGTGCAATGATGGCCGTGTGGACATTGGCCAGCAACAGCAACAGCTGACACCAAGGTGATCCCATAGTGGCAGTACCAGCTCCAGCACTGTGGGGGGGCACTGTCCATCCCACACCACAGCACACGTTGAGCATGTGGTCCTGGCCAGTCCCAGGAGGGACCTGGTTCCAGCAGACATCTGTCATCAGGGGCGAGTAGCACATCGAAGCCTGTACCTGGACATGCCCATGGAACCCCTGGCAGACACAGTCCACATGTCCATGGCTGGAGGCAGTGAACTTTAAACCCTGCCAGGGATGGTCTGCAGCTGTCCATAAACACCTGTATAGGGCAGCCACATGTCAGAACTGTGTGCATGCATATCCACACACTATACGAACACACTAAGGCAACCCATACCTATGCACACCACATCACCAAGCCCAGTCCACTCATTACACCCCTCACCCACACACATGATGTCAAATGTATGGCCCACCCCCTGCCTCTGGCAAACCAACAACATACCCTGTGCATATGATGATACCTGTGCCACATCCCTGTCATCCATAATATCAATGCAAGGACAGGCTGATATGGTTGTGATGCACACTGTGTCTGTAATACAGTGTACCAAAGTACTGCAGTGTAACATGTTGTCAGGAATAAAGATTAATGCATACATGTCAGGTAGTGTAGCCATCCAGCAATAATGCATTATAGATGTTTGTAACACTGGTTGATTGTGGTCTCCATAATGTTATCCATTTGTGTTGTAGGTGTACATGTGTCAGCAGGAGGATGGTCTGCAGTCATATCCCACAATGGGATATGGCACTGTGGTGACACCATGGCTGTAACATATCTGGGGTACAGTTGAACAGATGTCACAGGTTTGTATAGCAGTCATTGCCTGTGCCACATGGACAGGTGACCTGCTGAGACATGTATAATGTGCAACCTGATGTAGACCCATCCACATACATGCACACTGTTACTTGGCAACACTGGGCTACACCCCTACCTAGGTATGTAATGCTACTGAAGTGCATGGCTTTCAATGCACACACCACACAGCGTTTAGGGTGAGGTATGTTCCAAGTTACATGTTAAATGCAGAACATCCCTGGACATGTACAGTATGCTAATGGGGGATGTAATGGTTGTATATGGACAATACATAGTGTGACATACCATCATATACACATTAGCAGACACATAACAGGCAGACACACGTCCGAGAGACCTGGGTCTATCACTGTTAACTAACTTGACCGTGTGTCCAATGTGTTACAGGTAGGCTGCACACAGCACATGCATAACTGGGCTGGATTGTGGTATCAGTTACCTGTATGGTTGATGGTGATAGTGGTCACCATAAAGTGGTACATAGATTCATAGATTCATAGGTTAGTACTAAGCTAACTGCCCTTGCATGTTACATGGGACATATACTGGGTGTACCCTGGTGTAATGACAGTGTACACAGCACCCACATCCCTCAGTGGATATTGTACTCCCTGAAACCCATGATGACACTCTGACATACCCACCATCACACATTGCCCACGACTGGGATACAATCAATTGTATATCCCAACAGAGGTACTACAGGAATAAGCATCTAATGCACATGCCACAGGCATAGTAGGGTGTTGCATTGTCATGCCTCACCTATGGGCAGCAACAACACTATCTGTACTACTGTGTGGCACTGGGTATTGTAATAGGAGTATGTGGCCTCAGAATGCTGTACCCTACAGATATATACGGACATGCACACATACACACAGTTGCCAGAACTCAAGGGGTATCCCATGCCTATTGAACCATTTGTGCAACACTGTCGTGCTGGTACTGCAAGGCTCATTTAGCTGGTAGGGAGAGGAGCATAACAGGGTACATGTAATGTCCCATACAGCAGCAGCCACAACTGACTATGGCAATGGGTGTTGCAGTGGTTGGGAAAGCCCTCATGGAATTCCCAAGTACAGGTGTACTAACAACCAGACACTGCTATCCTCAGTACTGCACATGTACACAAGTGTCAGTACTGGGGTGCATTGCTGCAGGTGGTCATAGCTGTGTACCTAGCTATTGTCCATGGAGAGATGGGTTGTGTAGGGGATGTGTGTACAGTGGTATCCTGCCACCTGCCATGTGGCAGCAGGCAATTTATCAACAGATACCACTGTGGTGACCCTCAGGGTAAATGTGACATGCATCAGCCAATCCTCTGGATGCCTCCTATATATGGCCACTGAGGTGATCAAGATGACATGTATACAACATGTATTACAACACATGGTTAGTGTCTGTGATGAAGACCTGTACCCAAGCATGTTCTGTTGACTGTGGTACTGTAGTGGAGGTACCCATGGCATGTGGTGCATACAGGGTGTTGTCTCCTATATGTGCCAGTTCTTACACAGCTGGGCAGACATGTCAGGGTCAATCAAGAATAGGTTGCCTGTACATATCCCAGCTGGATACCTGCCATCTGCACATCTGTACAGGGACTGACAGTCATCAGCTTGGCAAGTAGCTATGTAGCTATTCAGTAGGATGAATGTGGTGAAAGATAGACATTTGACGACAATATGTATGTCATAACTACATGTTGGAAGCCCTCACTAACCTGTGCTGTACAGATGGGAGTCTACAGTTACATTCCACATGTCAGATCATTATCCAGTAAGGGATATATACTGTGACACAGCTCATACACAAGGGACACAACAGGGAGGCCTCAGAGTCCAGCTATGCCTGCAGGTGTGCCTGTTGTCAGTACTACATTTATCACTCTACTCTTGCCTGGGAAAGCACTGTCAACAGTAGTACCACCATGATACACTACATGCCAGTGTGACAGAAAGTACCCTGGGCTACTAACCCTGTAAGTAACACATTCATATGGATAACAGTGCTGTACAGGCCTCATATAATTGTGTGTCCCAGACATGATACTCATACCCTTTGCTACTGTACTGACAGTACATAGGTGCAAGTATTGTACATGTCATTACGTGCTCTTATTACAGATGGCATTACCCTCCCATGTTATCAGACTGGGTGGTGAGAACTGGTTACCGGGGCTAAGCCAAGCTTAGCAGGTATCAACATTGATCCAATATAACAGCTAAGCTGAACTGCACACTGGTAAGCGAAGCCTACACTGTGTAAGCGCCTGTATGTTTACCCGTAGCTTAGCACCGCTTAGCTTCATGCAAACCCATGAAGACGGGCTTAAAGCTGCTCAAAACTGCCTTAACCACTTTGTATCTGGCAGCCCTTGTTCTGCCCACCAACATAATGAACAGCCTTTGCAGGTCTTGAACCCAGGACCCTTTACACTATAGCCACAATACTTAAACACTACAGCATGACCACTATAATGACAATTTTTGTTTTTCCAATATATCTGTCAACACACATACTGATTAGTATTGAACAATTGCCTTCACTTCCACAATTGTGTAGTACCAGTTATTCAATTGACTGTTGCATCACATATGTTATTTTATCATAATGTACACATATCAGATACCTACGGTGAGATACATCTGTGAAGGCATACACAACCGTGATGTTTACACATTACATATACATATGTTGATATATGTCTACATGTACATACACATGTATATTCATACATATGTCTGTATAGACATCTGCATACTGCATCATACACATGGCCATGTGTAGATCTCTTTGTATATATACACACATAGCTATGTATATATATATATATATATATATATATATGCATCCTATGTGTATAGATATGCCTGTTTATGTAGATATGTATATATGTATATATATATATATATATATATATATATATATATATATATATATATAACTATATGTGCAAACATATCTATTCTGATGCATCAATTACTGTCAATATATATGTAGATATCCATAAGTATATGTTCATATGTATCTATATCTGTATATGTGTAGACATATATTGCTGTGTATATGTACATATTTGAGTATTTATATATATCTAGCTATATATATATATATATATATATATATATATATATATATATATATATATATATATATATATATCCATCTATGTATGTCGGTATGTGTATGTGTATTTATGTATATAGATATATGGATAATTATATATACATATATGTTCACCATATGTCCAGAACATGGAGTGGAGTCCTACCTCAGCCCCAGTAGTCCCAACCTCTTAGTGCTAGGGGATGTCAGGTATGTATTGCAGGTATACATGTAGACTGTTAATACTGTAATAGGGGTTGTCTTGACAGACATGTTGTGTGTGGGAGGTCACATCTGCTTTTAACATGTGCGCCATTGGCTACTGAGAGACATCTTAAGGACATCATAGTACAGTACCACTTCTTCTTCTTCTTTCTGCTGCTCCCATTAAGGGTCGCCACAGTGGATCATCAGTTTCCATTTCTTCCTGTCCTCTGCATCTTGGTCTGTCACACCAGCCACCTGCATGTCCTCTCTCACCACATCCATAAACCTTATCTTAGGCCTTCCTCTTTTCCTGTTACCTGGCAGCTTCATCCTTAGCATCTTTTTCCCAATATACTCTGCTTCCCTCCTCAGCACATGTCCAAACCAACCTAATCTTGCCTCTCTGGCTTTGTCTCTAAACCTTCCTACCTGGGCTGACCCTCTAATATACTTATTCCTAATCCTGTCCACCATTGTCACACCCAGTGCAAATCTTAACATCTTTAACTCTGCCACATACAGCTCTGACTCCTGCTTTTTTGTCAATGCCACTGTCTCCAACCCATATAACATAGCTGGTCTCACTACCCTCTTGTAGACCTTCGCTTTCACTCTTTCTGGTACTCGTCTGTCACAAATCACTCCTGACACTCTTCTCCACCCACTCCATCCTGCCTGTACTCTCTTCTTCACCTCTCTTCCACACTCACCATTACTCTGAACTGTTGATCCCAAGTATTTAAACTCATCCACCTTTGCCACCTCTACTCCCTGCATCCTCACCATTCCTCTATCCCCCCTCTCATTTACACACATATATTCTGTCTTAGTCCTTTTGACCTTCATTCCTCTTTACTCTAGAGCATATCTCCACCTCTCCAGGGTCTCCTCCACCTGTTCTGTACTCGCACTACAGATCACAATGTCACCTGCAAACATCATAGTCCACAGGGACTCCTGTCTGTTCTTGTCTGTCAACCTGTCCATCACCATTGCAAATAAGAAAGGGCTCAGAGCTGATCCTTGATGTAATCCCACCTCCACCTTAAACGCATCCATCACTCCCACCACAGACCTCACCGCTGTCACACTACCCTCGTACATATCCTGTACCACTCTTACATACTTCTCTGACACTCCTGACTTCCTCATACAGTACCACAACTCCTCTCTAGACACCCTGTCATATGCTTTTGAAGTCCACAAAGACATAATGCAGCTTCTTCTGACCTTCTCTGTACATCTCCATCAACACTCTCAGAGAAAACATTGCATCTGTAGTGCTCTTTCCTGGCATGAAACCATACTGCTGATCCCCAATCATCACCTCCTTTCTTAACTTAGCTTCCACTACTCTTTCCCACAACTTCATGCTGTGACTGATCAATTTAATCCCTCTGTAGTTACTACAGCTCTGCACATCATCCTTATTCTTAGAAAATGGTACCAAAACACTTTTTCTCCATTCCTCAGGCATCCTCACACTTTCCAAGATTTCATTAAACAATCTAGTTAAAAACTCCACTGCCATTTCACCTAAAGATCTCCATGCTTATACAGGTATGTCATCTGGACCAACAACCTTTCCATTCTTCATCCTCTTCAAAGCAACCCTTACTTCCTCCTTGCTAATCCACTGCACTTCATGATTCACTATTCACACATCATCCAACCTTCTCTCCCTCTCATTCTCTTCATTCATCAGCCCCTCAAAGTACTCTTTCCATCTGCTGAACACACTCTCCTCGCTTGTGAGTATATTTCCCTCATTATCCTTTTATCACCTTTACATGCTGCACATTTTACTAGCTCTGTCCCTCTGTCTAGCCAATTGGTACAGGTCCTTTTCTCCTTCTTTAGTGTCCAACCTTCCATACAACTCTTCATATGCCTTATCCTTAGCCTTAGCCACCTCTCTCTTTGCCATGCACCTCATCTCCTTATACTCTTGTCTACTTTCTTCATCTCTCTGATAATCCCACTTCTTCTTCACCAACCTCTTTCTCTGTATACTCTCCTGTCCTTCCTCATTCCACCACCATGTCTCCTTGTCGTCCTTCCTCTGTCGAGATGTAACACCAAGCACCTTTCTAGCCATCTCCTGTACTAGCTTTGCTGTAGTTAGCCAGCTATTCAGTAACTCTTTGCTGCCACCCAGTGCCTGTCTTAACTCTTCCCTGAACTCCACCTCACAATTACCCTTTTTCAATTTCCACCATTTGATCCTTGGTACTGCCCTCACACTCCTCCTCCTCTTCTTGATCACCAATGTCATCCTACAAACCACTATCCTATGCTGCCTAACTACACTTTCCCCTGCCACCACTTTACAGTCTCCAATCTCCTTCAGACTGGCCCTTCTACATAAGATATAATCCACCTGTGTGCATCTTCCTCTACTCTTGTATGTCACCCTATGCTCCTCCCTCTTGTTAAAATACATATTCACCACAGCCATGTCTATCCTTTTCACAAAATCCACTACCATCTGACCTTCTGCATTCCTTTGCTTAGCACCATACCTACCCATCACTTCCTCATCCCCTCTTTTCCATTCACCAACATGCCCATTGAAATCTTCTCCAATCACCAGCCTCTCACCCTTGGGTACAGTCATCACCATTTCATCCAACTCACTCGAAAATTTTTCTTTCTCATCCATCGCACATCCAACTTGTGGAGCACATGCACTAACAACATTCATCATTACACCATCAATTTCCAGCTTCATAAACATCACTCTATCCGACACTCATTTTACCTCCAAAACACTCTTAGCATACTGTTCCTTCAGGATAACCCCTATGCCATTTCTCCTCCCATCCACACCATGATAAAACAATTTGAACCTGCCTCCGATACACCTAGCCTTGCTCCCCTTACATCTGGTCTCTTGCACACACAATATACCAACCTTCCTTCTGTCCATCATATCAGCTAGCTCTCTCCCTATACCAGTCATACGGCTAACATTCAAAGCTCTGACCCTCACTATCACAGTCCTAGCCTTTACCTACCTTCAGGCATGCCTTCCCCCTCATCTCCTCCTTTGGCCAACAGTAGCCCAATTTCCTAGCACCCTGTTGGCCAACAGTACTGGTGGCGGTCGTTGTTAACCCAGGCCTCGACCGATCCGGTATGTATATCTGTACTGTTGTCCGCATGTATTATTTGGCAAAAGTTTACGCCGGATGCTGCTAGCACAGTAATGATCCTGTGGACTACAGCAGAGATATGGCCAATAAAGTTGGGCAGTCTGACACCGTCTGGTCAGTCCAGAGGTATACACATAACCCCTTAGTGCAAGACATATGAACCAAGCCAGACAATGTGGATGTTAACAGCCATGTAGATGGGTATATCACATAAATACTGGTATACATATGCCCACATAGGTTATGCATTCACACACTCCTGTCTGTCCTAACACATAACCACTGGTTCAGAGGTCACATGGCCACATACTACCCACTAGTTAGTGACATACATCTGTACAGCATCCCACTGCTTTGTCAGAAATACATGACAGTTATGGTGGCCCAGCAGCAATACATCTGGCAAATATCTGGACATAACATCACACTGGTTAAGTACACTATGTTGCTATACATGTAACAAAGCACTGTGCAAACTACAGGCAGACTGCCACAACATTGGCCTACATTTCTTATGGGGGAATACATATGTACCTGCAAATATAGCAGGCTCTGCAGACATGTCACAGCACAGAGTAACAGACACCTGTGTGAAAGTGCATACCCACAACCAATGTGAACACAGCCACAGCCACATATAGTAAGCTAGCTTAATATTACAGTATATGGACTGTCTGATCAACACAATCCTCTTATGTGTCACTCACACACTAACCCTACATATACTGTGTCACTACACAGTGTGGTCCGATGCTTGTCTGTGGTATGGGATATGTGTGTTTGGCCCTACAAACATGTAAGCCAATAGGGTATCATGCACTGGAGCAGCATGTAACATCAGATAGAACAGGACCAAAAACAGTGACATCTACCACAGTCTGTACACAGGCCAAGGTACATATTCGCAATACACACACTGTTGACAATCACCATAAGTATACAGCCCTTAGTACTGTACACACAACCACAGAATGCCCAGGTTATGTCCTCAAATATAACCTCTACTATACATAACATGTGTATCAGCCTAATATCTCCCTGGCTTGTTATCAGATATAATGTCAGTAAATACTGGTGTACAAAACATATGAGGCTCTTACTGCATGACATATGTACAAAGGTTGATAGAGTTGTGGCTGGAGGCACAAACACAGGGCCAATATGACATGCTGCTGTGATAACCTCATACATTTACTGTTGTAATAGGGTTTGTTGTGACATATGTCCTGTGAAGGATATGAAGTCAGTAACTCTCATGGCTGTCACCATGTACTGACTGCAATCCTCACACTATGCTTCTGCAGTTCTCAGATAGGTGTTCTGTGAGTAACACAAGAAACAAAAGACACCATACACTGCCCAGTCTGCAGATGACCCTACAGATGGGGGTTTCCTCAGAAATATAGCACTGT
This sequence comes from Protopterus annectens, assembly GCF_019279795.1. Taxonomy (NCBI): domain Eukaryota; kingdom Metazoa; phylum Chordata; order Ceratodontiformes; family Protopteridae; genus Protopterus; species Protopterus annectens. The sequence continues at coordinate 876,740,487 of NC_056726.1, forward strand.
CATGACAGGTATTAAAACATGTAGAACAGCCATATCCACACACACCCTGTTAAACCAACAATACTCGAAATGTAGAATAGCAACACTTACATTCTGTAGTCATGTCAGACACATCCCCCTCTTGTGTGTTGGCCTGTTTCTACACTGTTTGTTGTTAGAGGTAAATCCCAAATCCATCTGTGATGCTGTTTGCCAAACACCAGATCTAGGTCCTACTCACAGTGAATGAAAAGGCCCAACACCAACATGATGTTCCTAGATATTGGGAGTGTGTTTCCATGCAGTTGGCTACGGGAATGTTACCAGAGCTGTACCAAATGCAATCAGCTAGCAGAGGGATGCAATTTGTGCAGAGACCATCAGCTGATCAAGAGCATCACTTACAAAACATAAGCTGCTGCCTAAGCAAAGCAGGTGTAGTTCTCCACATCCACCAGAGAGGGAGTGAGAGAGACAGACAGAGACAAAGTAAGTCAGGGAGGGGGTGGGAGAGTAAAACCTAAGCAAGTTTGTGTCACACACCTACTAGTACAGGGTTTCAACCCCCTGACTATGTATTGCTATCACACGTCTATGCAGTTTTTGCATGCACCACATAGCCTAAATGTTGAGGAGCTGCACAAATGTATATGTGATGGTGAGTGACATCTGCAACAGTGATATGGTAGCAATATGTTAGGTGTAGTACACTTGCCTGTCCACATGAACAGGTGTCAGTGTCAACACAGCCACACCCTCTCAGGGGCTCAGATACATTGACACATATAGCAGGGTCAGGAGTACACTTCCTAACTAGTTAGTTTGCCACAATACAGTAATGTGCAGGTATCATATGCACCACATGGGTTATCCGGAGGTTTGATGGGCAAAGGGTATGTGAAGGTGTCTGACATCAGACAGCATGCTTCAGTATGCCAATGGGAGTTGTAGCGAGTGTGAATGTGGTTGAAAGCATCATACGCCACACACACAGACACAGGGTGACAGTACTGACATGCATGCATGCATTGCTTCATGGGTGTGTAGTGGTTGACTGTGCCAGAAGGCTACCCAAGGCTAGGTGAAGGGTATACCTTGGCATCAGGCCACATGACAATGGTCTGCAGTGTGGCTCAGGGATTTAGTGTCTTGACTGGCCCAGAGAGGTGGGTATTGTATTCACCATCCAGTCACCTGGGTAATTATTGTGTGTGGCCATTGCTGTGCAATGCTTGCCATGTATGTGTTCTTTAGCCCATGACATGGATGCTGTCTGGGATGTGTACACATCCCACATGCATATATAGTGACATGTGGAACTGTACCTGAGGTGTCTGGCTTACATTGTGTACACAGATCATTATCATCAGATGTGCCAGTCCTGGCCTCATGTGGCTGGAACTGGTAATGGACAGCAGGTTGACCCTGCACCTACATTGATAGCATGATACAGGTATTCCCTGGTGTCAGTGACATTTGTACATACAAGGCATGTGTTTAAGGCATGGTATGCCCTCTGTGGGTCACATTTGATGTCAACACAGGGGTTGCAGGCGTCTAGTGGGGAATATAATAAAAGCACACTGTCTTCATGTATGTGCCTATTGTACTGATGGACAAGGTGCCATGCCCTCTGTAGTCCACTGTGATCACACCATGGTTACTATCTGTGGGCAATATGCAGGGCACTAGCAACATAGTGGTTGTTGCCTAGGCATGTGTGTTTGTGTATGAGACATGGGTTGAGATTGATCTCTGGGTAATACAAGGGTTGCTAACTTTCTTCTCCAGGCCTTAATGTCACATGTAGGGGTATGGATTGGCAACCCAGCCTCTTGGCTATTTCACATCTGTTATCCTTGTAAGGTGGACATTTCTCCACAATGAGTCCAGTTGTTACACACTCACAGCCACCTCCACACAGGATGCGAATGACAAACACAGAGACAAACACACTTGCCATGTCTGGGATTAGAACTCCTACCTAACTAGTTTATCATACTACAGCATTACACAGTTACAGGACATGCCACAGATATTACTAGAGTACTCCTTCTCCAAAGGTGCATTTCACTCGGAATGACATCAGTAGGCTTGCCAAAGAAGGTCAATTGAGGTTGTAGCGACTGTGAATTGCCTCAAAAGCATTGCACCATAAACAGACAAATAAATGCACACACAAACATCCACACTTGCCATGTGTGGAAGTAGAACTCCTATCAAAGTACTATATCACACTACAGCATTACGCTGTTATAGGAATCACCACAGAGATTACTGGGCTACTTATTTCCCAAAAATGTATTTCAATGGGAATGACATCAGCAGGATACCAAATTAGGGCAATGGAGGTTGTAGTGACTGTGAATGGCCTGAAAAGCATTGCACCCTACACAGACAAACACACACACAAGCATCAATACTCACCATGTCTGGGAATAGAACTCCTATGAAACTACTATATCACACTGCAGCATTATGCTGTTATAGGACACACCACAGTGATTACTGGGTTTAATTGAAGTGAGTGTGACTAGCCTATAAAGCATTGCTCCTTACACAGGCAGAGACACACCCATTTGCCATGTCTGGGATTAGAACTCCTACCTGACTTGTTTATCACACTACAACATCAAGCATTATAAGACACACCATGGAGATTACTGGGCTACTCCTTTCTCAAAGGTGTATTTCAAAGTGAATGACATCAGCATCCTTGCCAAAGGAGGGCATTTGAATTGTAGTGAGTGTGACTAGCCTAAAAAGCATTTGTCCCTACACAGACAGACACACACACAAACACACAGTTGTCTGGGATTAGAACTCCTACCTGACTAGTTTATTATACTACAGCATTGCACAGTTATGGGACACACCACAGAGATTACTGGGCTACTCCTTTCCCAAAGGTGCATTTCAAAGTGAATGACATCAGCAGGCTTGCCATAGTAGGGCTATGGGGAGGGCGGTGTGTTTGGATGGGCCATAACCCATTCATCTAGAGGTAGACATACCATACTCAGGCACACGCAGGTTTATATTCCGCAGGTACATGTATACAACTGCTAGATGACTACTGACTTGTACAGACATGTTGCACAGCTAGCACTTGCACCACAGAGTCTGTAATGCTGAGGGATATCAGTGGCTAATTTTTACAGTGAGTGACATTTACACATCATGTGGTTGTAGCCATTTGGCTGTGTGCCGGGTGGGACAGGCCTCATGATGGAAGGCTCTTTGTCACTGTCACTCTCTTCCACACATCTATGCATGTGTACTTTTGGCATATTATAGTGTGTTGTCCTTGGATATATGTGTGTATTCCTATCCAATGTGTGTGCAAAGCATGACTGGTGCATACTGAGGAGTGTATGCACTAACATCTGCAACTGTCAGATATGTATGGTCCACTGTTGTTGTCAGGCATGGACTTCATTTGTTTGTGTGTGAGCATGCCCAGTATGACCTTTCAGTATGTTGTTGTCTGACATTTCCTTCATTTCTTTAAGTGTGTGAGCATGCCCAATATGGCCTTCTGTATTGAATGTGCGGATCCATTCCAGGTAGTTTTTACTCCAGTGCAGACCTTTGTGCTCTACACCTACAGGTACCAAACTGTTTCTGCAGGAATCTGTAAATCAGTTGGCAATATGGGGTCACACTGTGCAAGGGATAGTGTGTACTGTAGGTGATTGTGTCTGTGCTGCTTCTGATACATGGCACTGGTGTTAGCAGAGATATTCAGACATGTGTACTGTTATATACTGTGATGTTTTATGTCCTGAAGTACTGTCAGGTGGACAATTTTGCTTGCAGTGATGTCCTGAGGAACACGGTGACTGCAGCTGTGTCCAGTATTGTGGTCAAATGCCTACATATTCATTGGAAGTTATGCCTTCTGGAGGGTAAGCTGTAGACACTTGCTGTTGGGTCTGTGTATCCAGTTCAGCACATTTGGTAAAGTGCTGGCAGAGAATCCCATACTTCTACATCCATCAACATGACAGTATGGCCTTATCTTGCTGTGGCAATACCTCACAGCTGTACAGATTCACACAGGTTACCCAGAGGCAGGGGTCATAGGTCAGGACATTACCCCTATTGTGGTGTATTGGCAGGTTTATAGCCACCCATTTTTGTGTTTGCAGCCAGGGATAGTATGTGCACATGGCTGTGTGTCGGTCCTTGCACATTCCATGCTGCCCATGTTCTCAACCTCCCTCTATTATTTTATCCTCTTCCATACATTATGCATATATTCTCTGATACTTTCCCTATAGTTATCACATCATCACAGCTGTGTTTTGGTGTTGCTCCACAGTTCATGCAGTGGGACATGATGGACATGTTACTGTGGTTTGTCCACATGGCCTTGCATATGGCTTATGTGGAGTGTGTTATGTTGTTATTTGGGTGTCCATGACATAACATACATTGCCAGTACGGGTTAGACACAGGCCTTTCCCAGAGGCCTTTAGGCCATTTGGTGTTGATGCAGGCCAGCTGTAGCAGGCTGTTGCATTCTGTCAATCCTACAGTCCCAGACTGCCATACAGTATATTCCTCTGGAGTGACAGGGTAGGTGTGCTAGTTGTTCATGTTAATGCTTTCAATCAGTATTGATCAGGTGATGTGGATGCTGGCTGGGTGCTACTTACAGCTAGGGACACACCTGCATGGGACATCTGCACTGCATGCTGCATTCTTTCACTATTGCCATACACATGTGGGGGCCATATTGTACCCATTCCCAACTGCAGGGATACGACCAGAGAGGTACCTGTGGGTGGTGTTTGGGTGAGCTGGGTGTATGTGTGCTATGGACACTACTTGCATCTGACTCACAGATATGCATGGGGCAGTCCAGTTATGCTGGCTTTTGCAAGGACATCAGTCGTTTCCCAATACATCAGTCATATAACCTTTGTGATCTGCAAGTGTTCAGCCAGATGACATTGTTATTCCCTACTACAAGCCCAGATAATGTGATGCATACCTGTATGTAAAATTCCAAGGGTGTGTCCATTTCACAGTTACACATTATATACTGTATGTCTGGGGTACTTTTCCCTGTGTACTACTTGTATATCTAGCCCAACAGTCATGCCATGTCCATTTTTCAGATGGTGATACATATTACCACCATACATTTACAATGATTTACTGCTTGCATGTGTTATACTGGGAGGAATTGTCTTTGGCACTGCAGTTGTTTGGACTTGGCCCTGTCATCGGCAGTAGTGGGCAATGGCCACCAGGTCAAACCTCAACATGCATACATACTGACCACTCTCACACAATATGAAGCACACACCAACCTAACACATGCATACCTGCATATTGTACAAATGCTATAATCTATCCTGCTACCTTGGCCACCTCAGGTCATCTGTGCTCTACTGGTATTATACATACACATACATGTTACTACATGTCTACATCGGATTGGAGGGGGGCACATCTGACTGTTACTAAATTTCTATATAGGATTTGGGGGGCACACCTGATTGTTACAATGTGTGTACATCGGATTGGGGGGCACACCAGACTGTTACTACACATCTAAATAGGAATGCAGGCACACCTGACTGTTACTACATTTCTACGTAGGATTGGGGGACACACCTGACTGTTTCTACATTTCTACATAGGATTGGGGGAGCACACCTGACTGTTACTACATTTCTCATAGGATTTGGAGGGGCACACCTGACTGTTTCTACATTTCTACACAGGATTGGGGTGCACACCTGACTGTTTCTACATTTTTGCACAGGTTTGGGGGCACACCTGACTGTTTTTACATTTCTACATAGGATTGGGGGGGCACACCTGACACTTGTACACATTTGCTATGACTGCATTGGTATTCCATTACATCCTGTATTCTAACCTATCATGCTGACTAGAGGCATATCAGTGCACTATAGCTCTTAGGTTTGATTGACCTACATATCAGTTTCTGACTTCCTACCCTTCATAACTAACATACCACTGCCTGACCTGCTGTAGTCTGTGTAGGCCTGGGGGGGGGCTTACCCAGAGCCATCATTCAGAGGCCTTAGCACAGCCTTTGTTTGTGTTTGTCTACACCTGTCCTGCTGGCTGAGACTGTTGTTGGGTATGTGAACCTCCCTGACTGGCATGTGTGAGTCATATGGACACACATGTGGCCCAGCATATTTCCTGCAGTGGGTTTTGTCACCATGTGTAGTACTGGCTACTATGGTGAAACCAGTATTTGTACAGATCTCATGGTGCCTGTATAGATGTCTTCTATCTGCTGGCATCCCATTCATCCACCCAATTCCTTTGCATGCACACATCCATGCCATAGGTACAAGTAACAACACATACTACTCCATTCGGCAATTGGTAAGGAGAGTGACCTACCTTGTGGGTGTGCCAGTATTGAGGATGATGCTGGAGGGCTGCCTATGTCAGATGCACATAGTACACTCCCAATACAAGATTGAGCACAGGTAGTGTTATGTTTGGTATCCCATTTACTGTATGTGTGAGTCAGAGAGTGGTGTCATTCCCTGGGTCCCTCCTGTGTCAGTGTATGTGCTATGCATTGCCTCTTTGCCAAAGCCAGGGGATACTGGACACCCCTCCTTCTGCCTACTGGGGCAGGCTCCAGTTGTTTCTCCTCCCAGTCACTCTGTGCCAGTGCAGGCCTTGGCAATGGTGGGGGCCTGTGTGGCCCTGCCCCATGCTGTCCCTGCTGCAGCTGTTTCCACAGGATCATATTGTGTAGCATGGCACATATGATAATAATTTGAGTACATGTAGCTGGGGAGTACTGCAAGGCTCCATTGGATGTGTCCAGGCACTGGAACAGTGACTTGAGCAACCCGACAACATGGTGTATTACAACTCTGGTCTGTGTGTTTGCCTCATTATGGAGTTCTTGTTCGGGTGTGTGTGCATTTCTGATGGGTGTCATCAGCTACAGCTCCAGTACATAACCAGCATCCCCCACTAGTTGACAGAATCAAGATGCTATCCTCCAAAAAAAGAAAGCCAATCTGGTGGTCCCCTGCCATAAACAAACTCTACAACAGAAGAAAGAAACTGTTGCAAAAAAGAGTAAAATCCCATGATTGGAGAAACTCCCTGGTCAGCCTCAGTAAGAAGCTGAGATCCCTCATAAAATCCTCCAGAGCTAGTTATGAAAACAAAATCGTCACTAACTCTAAAGACAACCACAACGCATTCTATAGCTATGTCAAGAATCTCAATGGCAACACTCAGATCTGCTCTGAGTTACAGCACAATGGCACTAAATGTACAGAACCAACTGATATTGCCAACATCCTGGCAGATAGGTTCAGTGCTAACTTTACCCCCCTGTCATCCCCTAAAGGGCCAATCTCTATACCAGAAGAATGCAAAGTTCCTGTAATCATGGCAGCACAGGTAAAAAACACGCTATCCAAAGCCAAGAACACAGCATCCATGGGACCTGACGACATCCCAGGCTGTCTTCTACATGAACTGGCACCCCACCTAAGTACTATGTTCAATCATAGCCTCTCCTCAGGCTATGTGCCCACTGAATGGCGCACAGTGACAGTTATCCTACTCCACAAAGGGGGAGCCACCACAGACCCCGGGAAACTACCGCCCCATTAGCCTAATGAGCCTGGTCTGCAAGGCTATGGAATGTATCATCATGGAACTTATAAACAATGACATTGGTAATCTCCAAACTCAGGACCCCACCCTGTTCAGGTTTTTAAAAGGCAGATCATGTCTCCTAAACCTGATAGATTTCTTTGAAGCAGTCACCAAAGCCGTAGATGAGGGTAAGGTGGTTCACACAGCCTATCTAGATCTTGCCAAGGCTTTTGACACCATCCCCCACTCTGGAATTATAGATAAACTCACTAAACTAGGTATAAATCCCTATGTCACAAGATGGGTTGCCAACTGGCTCACTGACAGAACCCACACTGTGAAAGTAGCAGACTCCAAATCCAACTTCAGACCAGGGACAAGTGGAGAATCACAGGGTTCAGTCCTGGGTCCTCTCCTGTTTGGTATCTACTTCTCTGAAGTACAGGCCAACACAGAAGGTCTTTGGCTAATGAAGTTCGCAGATGACTGCAAACTAGGAGCCATAATCAAAACTTCAAAAGATGTGGACATCCTACAAAAGTGCCTCGCTGAGACAGATGCCTGGTGTCAAAGCCATGGCCTCAAGCTCAATGCCAAAATGTGCATTGTCATCCCTTTTTGTAAAAACTTAGTACCCATGAACTACCACATAGGTGGTAGTCTACTTAACACCGAAAGTGCGATAAGAGACCTTGGGACACAGGTGGACAGTAGTCTCTCCTTTGATAAACACATCGCCACAGTAGTCAGGAAATCTTTCTACGTGGCACACCTCATCACAAAAGGTTTCTCATCCCGGAAAAAAGAGGTCATTGTTCCCCATTATAGAGTACAACGCCCCTTTTGGTATGTACCTCACAAGACATCTACAACAACTGGAAAGGCCACAGAAATACCTCATAAAAAGAGGATTACCAGCCTCAAAGAGATGCCTTATGCAGACCATCTAAAAAAACTGCAGCTTTACTCCGTTGCATATTGCCTACTCAGAGCTTTTAGACATGCTCCACTTAAAGAAATCCCAATCCCTAAGAGCTACTCGCTCTAGGGACCTAAACCTCGTCACCACAATAAACAGAGCATGCTGGAGGGATAGATCCCTGTCCCAGAGACTTCCCATACTCTGGAACAAACTACCTATCTATATCAAACAAAGCTCCTCATTAGCACTCTTCAAGAAAAATCTTGATGATTGGATGGGAGATAGGAAATTCACCCCAGGGATCACTTCTGTGGCTCTACTCAACAGTGGCACAGGAAAATAATTTTCTTGGGTGGCGAAAGCCAGGGTACCTTTGGCTAGGCTTATATAGGCCAATAGCCTAGTACCTACCTATGAACCTATGAACCTATAAGGGATGTCCCCACTGGCAAATCTCTGCTACAGCTGTGTCAGATGCCAGATGTGGGAATTGTAATAGCTTCCAGGGCAGCCAGCACACACATTCATTATAATGCCCTGGGCATCACACACGACCTGGCAGTTGATGGAGGGGAAACCCTTGTCGTTGATGTAGACCCTACCCCACTCACCAAGTGGTGCTTTGATGCATATGTGTGTACAGTCTATAGCACCCACTACCTCAGGGTATTCTGCTATTTGGTGGAAGAGATGCATATTGCTGGCCAATGCCTCATGGGTGTTGGGGAAATATACATGCTCACCGGCATGTACTGACATGGCATCCAGGAACTGGTGGAGTATCCTGGATGCTGATGTCTGTAAGATCCCCACTACATCTCCAGTTGGCCTTTGGAAGGTACCTTTAGCTAGTATTCTTAGGCCTACACATTCCTTGGTAACCACTGGGATGGGTTCCCCTCCGTTAGTTCTGTGTGTGAGACGTGGCTGGCACAGTTCAACAATTGGCTGTAGGAGGTCCCTGTCCTCCCTATAGTGCTCCACTGTCTCCAGATCATGTAGCCCCTGGTAGGTTACCCTGGGTCTGTACACTCTTCTCCGTCTCCTCACTGTGGGTTGATCGACAGCATTCTCATCCTCACCACCCTCAGCCTCTTCCACATGTTGATTTATGATAGCTATTGCAGCCCTTATCATTTTGTTGTTTTTGTTTGTTAAAATTCCCACACTTGTATACACCGGTGGTGTAGTGTATGTGGGAAAAACTAGAGGGAAAGGTGTTTGCATAGTTTATAGTAGTGATCTGGACTGGGCTGGTCTGCTGCCTGTGTAATTGGCTGATTCTGATACATTTCACCTGCCAGCTATACTAGTTCTCCTAAATTACCTTCCTACTGCTGTTTTCCCTTCCAATTCACTTCATGTTTAAGCCCAGGGTACACCACACAAACACAATGCTGAAATGTGCACAGAGCTGCTATTTCCTGTTTTTTTTTTCCTTTAAAACCCAGTGCACAGCACGCACATCCACTTAGGCAATGTAAAGAGTGCTAGGCAGCCTCAGACACACCCCCACAGGGCTCCATTCCACTTACAGTATGCCTGAGACATACCCTATGATGTCACCTAACTCCTAGGCTTGCAACAAGCTATTCCTGCTCTTATACTGTTGAGTGCTGACTAGCATGCAGGGGAAATCTGGGATTCAATATTATTCCCTTTATTTGCATAGGATTGCCTGCTGATGCATAGTTACAGGTCCCACACAGAGCCTCCCCCCTTAGCAACCAATATTCACTGGCCATGTTGTCTTCTGCCTGCTATTGAGTATAATGGCAAAATAATGATTATGGTTAGAATTCTTATTTTAGGGTTTTTATTTTATTTTTCACCAAATCCCGTTTGTGCGCCATTGCTCTATGCTTAAACAGCCAAGATCGGCTAAAAGAAAAATAAAAGTTAATGCTTTTATTTTTGCAACTGTTTTCCATGCCAATGGCCATATATTTGGCCATTGAAATGCTTTCTACATAATATCTACCCTTTATTTGGAACTGTCATGGCTCCGTTTTGTAGTTTGCAGAAATGTACTCGGTTACTAACCGAGTACATTTCTGCAGATTACACTAGTCCTGCACAGCCGATTTCCAGCTTCCTGGATCACAAATTCACCTCATTTGCATGGATTTTACCTGCAAATGGGGTAATTTGCATACAGGAGCTGAGTCCGTGCAGGACCAGTGCAGGAGTACTCGTGCACGTCCTTGCAGCTTATTCCTGGATCGCACGGCAGACATATTGCCTGCTGGAGCTCCTGCCCTAGTCCTGCACACCATGTAGGGCTTGGTGAATCCTAGGGAAAATATCTGAAATTATAAAACTGCATGCTAAAAAGATCAAAGGTCTTTTCTGTACTGAGGAATAGCAGTCGCTTTGGTGGTATTATGATGTTTTAATTTGAGCAGCAATGAGGATTTAGTACAGACACCCGACTAAAATGTCAGGACTCAAAATGTCAAGTGCCGCCATGCTGGAAAAAAAGATCGAAATCCTGGAAAAGAACAAAACTCAAAAATTGCTAGTCTCCTTTAAACTACTTTATTTGCAGGTGGGCAACCCCCAACTCTACCTGAACATATATATATAAATATACTTTCTTCAAGATCGTCGTAACTCGGAGAAAAGGGGATATTATGATAAATGGCCATCTTGGACTTGGTGTGTGTGTGTGTATATATATATATATATATATATATATATATATATATATATATATATATTTCTCTCTCTCTCTCTCTCTCCATATATATATATATATATATATATATATATATATATATATATATATATATATATATATATATCTATATATACTGTATATGATTTACTATTGGCATTTTGAATCCACTTTGGTCAACCATTTAGAATGTCGACACGAAATGTGGAATTCAGACTGTCAAAAAGCAAACCAAAGTGAAAATGAATACATTGACAACCATGGTACAATGTATTCGACACATCAGGTGACGTCATTCACCTCCTGCTGTGCACATTAGTGTACCATTAAACTGTACACTCAACGGTACATTAATTCTACTATTTTGCATGGGAGTTACACCCCCCTACACCCCCCCCATGTGGGGGGCTGTGCCCTCCACACCCCCTGCACATTAAATATATCAACTTCAAGCTTACACTTCAGTGAGGAAATGGGCAAATCCCCAGTTCCTTACTGAACCGCAATCCCCCTGCACAATGTTGAATGCAAATGCTCGACTTACACTACCTGTTCGCTGTAGTGTAGTCAATTCATTTGGGTTCAACATTCTGCCGACTTGAAAACTGCAAGTCGACCACATACCAATCGACCAATTGTAAATCTATATCTATCTATCTATCTATCTATATATATATATATATATATATATATATATATATATATATATATATATATATATATATATATATATATATATATATATATATATATATATATATAAAACACGTTTTTCATCTGTTCAGTCTTCATTTTTTGAACGCACTCTAGCGGGTCATGACATTTCACTTGGTTACCCTTAGTACAATGTAGTCTCCTTATAGTGTCAGAGCTAGCCTGTCTTACTCTGTAAAAAAACTAAATGGTTAGTGAATGTAATGGTTATGAATATGTCAGAAGCATTTCAGACAGATTTTGAGTAAGGATTTTTATGTACTGATATAGCGAGGTAACTTGTATATTGCTGTTACAGCTTTTGTGTGGCTCCCTGTTCACCTGCTCAAATACTGGACTTAATTCCAAGTGCCGAGAAGCAAAAAAAAAAAAAAAAGACAAAAACTACAGGAGAAGAGCAAATCTTAAATATTGTTTTTTTTTCCTTTAAATTTCTTTTTTTGCAGAAGGCAGGCCCCCACATCCCCTCTGAGATTGCCAAAACCTCAGATAAAAAGGAATGTTTCAGGAAATGGCAATCTCGGACATAGTATGGGTAAGTCTGTTTTTTCATCCATTCAGTCTCTATGTTTCATGACTTGTTCTAGTGGTTACCATTTTGTGAATCAGTATTTAGTGTGAAGAAAAGCAAAGTGCTGGATTCAAACAATGACAGATTATGATGACTGGCCCTTTTTAAATCTATGTTTAAGTGCTTACAGTAGTCTTCCTGTCAGTCAAAATGCTTGCAACTTGTCAAAAGTGGCAACTTTGCCATACAAATCTAGTGCACTGCATTACAGAGAGCTTGAGTAGGGAGCAGAGCGAAAATGAACCTCCTCAGTAGCTACACAACCTAACTTACCTTCTATGCTATTGTTATATGTTTCTACTACATTACATTAAGTGTCAAGCACCACAGCATCAGTTCAACAATCAAAGGTCAGTAAATCAGCAAAATAACTGGTCCCCTAATGGAAAAGATCAGAACAACTTTTTTTTTTTCTTGAAGCACTCCCCCTGAACCCTCTTGAGAACTGCAATTCCACACACTCCCAAACTTATCTAACCCAACTATTCAGTCACACAGCATTGGAGGAGTGAGAAACTCCTCCCAAAAATGCACAGAGGTCTCAAGGAATCATTGATTTTCACCGTAATATGAATACCCAAATGATTTGTGAGAGATCAATCATCTGGGACACAAAGAAGAGACACTGTGTGACTGGGAGAGTGTGTCTGCTATGTCTAGGCTTTTTTGTGCAGTCTAAGCAACCAAGGTTTCCACTCTCATGCCTTCTGTTAAGGTAACATCCCTAGGAAATGTCTGTCTCATAATATGAAGTGTGATTTCTGAGCAAACTGTGATTTGCTCTACCTGAACTATGAATAATGTTATTAGCAGACATTTTCTTCTTTCTGTACTTTTTTTTTTCTGGGGATGCTAGTTTCTCCTCTTACAAGGTAATAATGCCCTCTTCAAGGAATTTCATAAGGGCTGAGAGGTACTTATTCTAGTGTAATTTTTTGGAAAGGAGATGGATTTTATTAACAAATGCTTTCTTCTTTGATACCCAGGTCATTTTGATGAGATGTCTTAAAAGTCATTAATTAAAATTTTCTTGAGATGCTTATCGATTAGTTGTTGTGCCCATTTATGTGAATAAAATTATTTATTATTGGATCATTAGGATGACTTAAGATGTGCAGCAGTAGAGGCCATATTTTCTGTATGCTTATGTGGCCTCAGAGTTAGATAGCCTGCACACTTTGCTACAGTGTCCATTCATCCCAAGTGAAGAAGTCAGTCTGTCTATGGAAACATCAGCACAGAAAACGAAGGCCGAAAGTTAGATGTAATGAGTAATGGGGTCTTGAGATAGCATTCGATGCAACACAGTGCTAGCCAAGCACAAGAACATCTTAGTCTAAGGAAGAGAGTTACACAGCTGAAGGATTCTGGGTGACAAACTACTGTGTATACTATTCCAGTGCCTTGCCATTATCTGTGTCACATCTAGCTATGTTTCTATAACATTACTGAATTCACTAAAAAAGTGATTGGCAGGTAGTGTGGGACTAAAATTTTAATAACAATGCTCCCCTTCTTGACTTATGTTAGAAATTCATCGTATTTGCAAGCCTCATAATAAACAGGAATGATGTTACCTATTTATCCTGCCTGGGAGCCCTATTGGCCCTTCCATCCATTCTCCATGCAGTGATAGCCAAATGATATGGAGCAGGTCAATTAATTAACATGTCCCTTAGAGACATTTACCCTAAGCTGCCTCCAAATTCAAAATGGCTGCCTACTAAGGAGAGGCATTCCACATGCTCCCATTCAACCCCCCTCCATTTCCTAAGTCAGCATGGAAGTCACTGTCAGGTACAGTGGAGGCCAGTCTGGTAACTACAGGTGGGTAATACACTCAGCAACCGTTAGGTGTCATCTGCAATGCAGGCGTAGCAGCCTCCATCTGCCTCCAAAATTGATAAATCTGGCACCGGCTTCCAAAGTTTATCATTTCCTGTACAGTACTTCAGACAGAATATAGGTCATCTGATGTAGCCATGGCATCATCCCTCTTATATTAGGTATGTCAGATAATTTCTGTGTCAACCTGCAACTATTATCATAGGTCTTCCTGTGGAGGTGTGCTTGGGCAGGAATGTTTTCATCAGCAGACATTATACCTTTGGCAATGTAAGTTACTGTTTTCTTCAGATAGAGGATGCACGGCTCTCTTCCTTGAAGGATGAATGAGATGACTAGGTGCAGTTAGTGGAACCACTGGGTCAGATCCCTTGGAAATGGAAAAAAAATATTTATTTAAAAATGACATAAATGTTACAGCCCAGATCCACCTCCCACAAAAGAATCCAACCACACTGCAGTAAGTTCATAAGAGACAGTACACAATGCATAATACTTCACTGAAAAGTCTGTATATGAGACTGTAACTTTTATCTTTAAAACTAATGTTTACTGCTTACATTTTAAACAGAATGCAGCAATACAGTTAAACTGATGTAGTCAGTGCATTGTATGCAAGTCTGAAACTCTGAGCTAATACTAATGATTTTTTCCCTGCCTTACTGATCATCTGCCATCTCAGACCCAAGTGGCCCATTCATTCCTCATCACTGGGGTGACGGTTTAATTGGGGGCCATCACTGAAACAGCCATCACACCAGAGGTGGTCTATGTATTTCTTTTTTTAATGGGCTGCTTTTAACATTTTAAATGCAATAGACAGTGGTGAATAAAAACAGCAATACTAATCTGGTTCTACTCTCTTCAAAAATATGATTAAATTTATGAATATTAATATTGGATGGTTAATTTGTGTAGGTCACATGCATGCTTTCAAAAACATTGCAGAAGTACAGCAAACTGGTGTATCCACATGATCTAAAAACTGAAATGTTCATCTGGCTCTGATCTGCTCAACATTACTTTTACTTGTCTTGTTAGAAATATTGCGTGGTTAATCTCTGTTGGTCACAGATGCAAACTGTAGGAGAGGGGTCCTTTTTATGTTTCAAATATAGCACAAAATCAGGGAGGAAATTATCTAGTCAGCGCTCTCTGAAAAATGAAAACAGAAATGCCCACCTGGCTAGAGATAGTACAATGCTAATTTGTATAGCTCACAGCTGCAAAGTTTAGGGACAGGAGATCTAGAAAATTTGTTAAATCTTGGAAGTTGTACATCACCACAGCCCATAGTGAAAAAAAGTGCTTTTTTTTTGCAGTGTCTTACATAAATGTAATCAGAGTAGCTATACAACTTCAAGACTTACCAGTTATTTCAAAATGAAAAGCACATTGTAAAAGGCATTTTTTTTTTCTTGAGCCCAGATTTTTTTTACAATAATATACATAACAGATCTAAAATTCGTACAGCAAAAATGAGTGTGGTGACATTCCTGTCTTTTAGAAACAGATGACCTATATCTTCCCTTCATTATTATGGGCATTAGCTGACTGCATGCAGTGTTTTTCAGGAAAGTATCTGTGACTTCACCCACTGATGAGAGGGAATGTCAAGAGGAAGGTCAGTGCCTAAAGTCATCCTCTCTGAAGAGAAGAATAGTATCCTGACCATCCACTCCTGCACTCAAATCTCTTAGCCTGATGCTAATTCATCTAAAGCAATTTTCTAGGCTAGCAGTTTTGCGCTGCTATAGAATAATATTTTAGACAATGATCTTTATCGTTAGCCACTACAAAATAAACTTAAACTGAAGATATACCTCATTAAGTTGTTTCCATTTTTTTTAAAATCATTTAAAGCACTTATGGCTTTCCTGTTCAATTTTTGCTGTTTTTTTTTAATTTCTGTAATATTTGTGTACATTTGCCCTACCGGAATTCTTAATTTATCCAGTTTTAAGAAGAATGACCTGTCATCTTTTCTGGCATCATTAACAATATGGTGTTTGACAATCAGAGATGTGATTTGACAGCTGTCAAACACTTACTGAAGCATGAAGTCAACAAAGACAGGCTATACAATTTAAAATCTCAAAATGAAATCTAACAAGTAATAGAGCAAATACTCCCTGATGGAATGAAAGACTGAATTAAAGTAAGGTTATTTTCTGCAAGACAGCAACTTAGTGATTGCACCGAGGGCCACTGCTATAACTACATACTGACATTTCTCAGTTAGATGCAGTAAATTTCATCATTAACTCTCAGAAAAGACATCCATGTTCTTTTAGCTATTGTGCTGTATCAGAAACAGTCAGGCTGTTGGGCAATTTCTCAGATTGCATGGAGTAATACTTTTTTATATTCATAGGTAGTTACAGGGCATGAAGTCTAGAAGATCTCTGAGAAGCACAGCCTAGTTTTCCAGTGTTCCCAGAGTAATATCTGGGTAAATGACTTACTCGGAGTCACACAATGGACAAATGACAACTGAAGGATTCAAACTCTGGACTATAGGAAGCAGCTTATTAACATTTCATAGCCTTAATTATTTTCACTAAATGTGCTTCAGTACTAAGTTACTGTTTATTTATTTATTTATTTGTTTGCTTATTTTTTCAGGAGATATTATATTGCTTTTTTTTGGTTGTGACTGCTGTTTTATCTAAAGTTTGTATTAGCTATAAGATTCTGCTTTGTTAACTGTCCTTCATAATATACTGCTAGTTACTAATAACTAAACATAAAAGAGAATATTCTCAAAACAATGAACACTACTAATAACAAATGGGTTAAAAAACATTGAATACTTCTCTTCTACTATAAAAGCCCCGGAGAAGTAAATCCTGAGCTGTAAATCCTAAACATATGTTGACTAAATAGTGATACTGTTAGGGAAAGGGGTTTAAATAATGTAATACCCCCTAGCTTACTTATGACAGCTAATCCTAACCCTAATTCTATCTTGCCCCTAACATCAACTCAATCCATTACATTACTAAACGTCCTTTCCATAAAAGTTGCTAAAGAAATAAATATCTGTACAAAATTTAGGTTAAAAGCTTGCTTACTCCCAACAGTCAATAAAATTGTCTGGCTAAACTACAATATCTGTACAAAATTCAGGTTAAAAGCTTGATTACTCCAAACAGTCAGTAAAATTGTCTGGCTAAACTACAATATCTGTACAAAATTCAGGTTAAAAGCTTGCTTACTCCCAACAGTCAGTAAAAATTGTCTGGCTAAACTACAAACTTTGTTTAATACAATATTGAGTAAAATACAGCTCACTTTCAAAAGAATTGAGTAAAATTGGGTAAATTGCAGCTCACTTTAAAATGAACTGAGTAAAATCATTGTAAATCTGTATTCTTTAAGTCTGCATACTTGCAGACCCTGGAAATCCTTGTAGCTTGGTATAGCCCCACTCTGCTCACCCTCGCTTCGCTCGAGCTCGCTCCACACCCCCCCTGCCCCCCCAAATTCCACCTACACCCACTAGTGCTAAATTTAAGCCCAATAAACCACTCCCCCCTCCTACAACCTATTACAGACAACCCACACCTCCATACACCACCCCTCATACACCACCCCTTCCTACCAACAACCCTCTTAATTCTCCACCCACATTCCTTAACAAGTACCACTACTATCAAGATGAGACCAATTATGTTCCTCTCAGTTATATTGCCTGGGCTATATCTCCTCACCATCTATGAAAACCAGCCCTATCTTGGCTTTCACCACCCCATATCTCTTACCATCTCTGCTCCCACCTTGAGTGAATCAGACCAACCCCTAGCTCACTACAAACCTATCCTCTTCACTTTTATCAACCACCAACTAACTAGACCATGATCCATCGCCCCCAAAACTATATATTATCATAAAATAATAAGTAAAGCATTGAAACTAATAATCACTGTACAATTTACTCTGAACAGTGATGGGGACATCCACCCTAACCCTGGACCCACACTTCCCACAAGCTCGCAGCCCACTACCACCTTCAACATATGGTCAAATTCAAGGTCCCCTAACTCTCTCCTGACTTGTCACCTAAACATCAGGAGTATTAACAACAAGGTCCATAATCTTCATGCCCTTCTAGCTACCTACTCATCTGATGTGCTGTCTTACAGAAACCTGGCTAAAACCAGGAAATAAAAACGATGAGGTTATTCCACCAGGGTACAACATGCTTAGACTAGACAGTAACACCAGGAAAGGTCGAGGAGTAGCAATAGATGTCACACTAGCTCCACAACAACACCCCTTGTTCAATAATGCAGAAGCCCTAGTTAGCAAACTACAGCTTAACAAAAGTAAATCTATATTCATTGCCTGCATTTATATTCCCCCAGGCGACAATGCAAATACCATAGAAGACTTCCTCTAATGTCTTTCCAACATATACCCCCATGAAACTATGGTGTTAGGAGATGTTAATATTGACTGAAACAGTTGTTCCTCTGAATCTCCCACCACCAATATAGACCTTCACAGTTATACCCAACTTATATCCTCACCCACCAGAATAAATAAATCCAACTACAAAGGCAGAATCCTGGACTGGATTCTTATCAACAATCACCCAGACCTGTATAACACGGGTACCCTCCCAGATGATATGTGACCACTTACTCACTTACATCATTAAACATAAAGTAGATAACCAACACCAAGTTCTATATAAATCTATCAGAAACAACAAGAACTTTAACTCCACTGACTTTCAGAATGAACTAAGAGCATGCAATTGGGCCATACTTAAAGAGCTTCCACTGTATGATGGTATAGCCTACTTTAATTTTAAATTTGTCTCCATTCTAGATTCCCATGCTCCTATATGCACCCTCAGAGCCAAAACTAAGACCGCCTCCTGGCTCTCTAAAGTAACCAAAACCAAAATCATAGCAAGAAATAAAGCATGGGACAAATGTCATACCTTCAAAGACACACTTGACCATATTACATTCCGATAATTAAGGAATGATACCAAGAAAGCCACACTGTTAGACAAAAAAAACTTCTATCAACACCTTCAGCAAAAACACCAGAACAAACCTCAAAAATTTTGGGCAGGCATAAACAAACTGCTCCACCCTGGCCAAACCTCCACCCCCACCCCCTCAACTTGTGACCTTAAATTTACAGAGGAAACTGCTAACATCATTAACAATTTTTTTACCAAAACCATCCAATCACTAGCTAGCCAGCTACCCCCCACCAGCTCCTTTCAAAACTCCTCCAGAACCACTACCCACTCCACTTTGCCTTCCAACCTGTAGCTACATCCACCATCTAATCTCTAATTAACAAACTAAAGCCCACTACCCTGGCAGCTGATTTCCTCCCACCAGAATATTTACAAAAAGGGGCAGATGCCATTGCATCCACTGTCTCGATCATAATAAACCACACCTTGACTGAAGCCTCTATCCCCTCTCTCTGTCATTCCCCTTCATAAAGGAGGGAATTCTTTAGACCTCTCAAACTTCCAACCAATAGCCATTCTGTCACCATTGGCCAAAATTATGGAAAAGTATGTCCACAACCAATTAATGCACTATCTCACCCAAAATAAACTACTGGCCAACTCTCAGCATGGTTTTAGGCCACACCACAGCACCACATCAGCCCTCCTATCCTTCTCTAACTCTATCAACATCAACCAAACAAACTTAGATCTCTTCCTAGATCTCTCTAAGGCCTTTGATATGGTCAATCACCAACTGCTTCTCCATACCCTGAAGGAAGGCTCACTGAATAGTAGCTCTGTTAAATGGTTCTAATCTTGCCTGTCTGATAGACAACAATCAGTTTTATGGCAGAATACCCTATCCACACATCTACCCATTACTCTAGGAGTCCCCCAAGGCTCCATACTAGGATCAGTACTCTTCTCAGTCTTTATCAATGACCTACCCACCATCACTCCCAAGGCCATCTGCATCCAATACGTGGACGACTCTACTTTAATATGTACCTCCTCCTCCTCAACTGAGCTTATGACCCTAACCCAGAATACTTTCAATAATGTAGAAGAGTGGTTCACAAATGATCAGCTTCTATTAAACCCCAACAAAAACTAAACTGCTCATCATTTCCCCCACCTGCAAATCTTCCTCACCATTCTTTATTATAAGTTCCAGCAATGGCACAATTATATCCCCAGATACTCACACAAAACCCCTGGGCATCACAGTTGATAACGCCCTAAAATATGATATCCATGTCAATAAAACCATCAAATCTGTCAACAAAAAACTGGGCTCCCTATACAGGATCAAACCCTTCTTCACTCCTTTTGTAAGAACCACTATCGCTTGGTCCCACCTACTTTCTAGTCTCCATTATGCCTCCCCCCTCTTCACTAACCTGAACCAAGTCACCCTTACCAAACTTGCTAGTTGTTACAACCATATTGCTAGATTTGCTACAGGTGCTACCTCTAGGACTCACCATTGTATCAACCTACCTCAACTAAGATGGCTGGAGTGGCCCTGTCTTCTCTGATACAACCAACTTGTAATAACCCACAAAATACTATATCAACCCGAAAAAACACCAGCACTAAATAAGATCATCAAACCATACAGCAAACTGAGGTCACTACGCTCTGCTGACAAACTGCTGGAACAAACAACTAAGAGCATAAATGTGGCTGGGGGCTCTCTATTCGCCAACTCAATAGGCAAAACTTAGAATATGCTACTTGCTGAATTTACTCACCAATCCTCCTTAACCCAGTTCAAGAAAAAGCCTCAAACTACACTTCCAACAGCATTGGCAATGTCCCTGCTTAAACCCTGACTAATCACCACCCGCTGTTCCTGCAACCTCTCCCTAAGCATTTCAATCATATACTTTAATAAGTGTATGAATTCTTGATGGGACTTAGCCCATAACTGCATGTATTATTGTCTGAAACTGAAGCCGCATGATTTTGATGTTGTCTACTATGTTTTATCTAAGTTTGTAACCCTACTGAAAACTGCATATTATACTTATCTCTAAATGTTTCTATTGTTCCTAGTGTATTTGTACTCTGCTTTCTGGAGCTTTTCTCCCTGGGCCTCTGCTGAAAATGGACATATATCCAGTCAGACATTCCTGGTAAACAAATGTAAAATAAAAAATAAAATAAATAAATAAAAATAAATAAGTATCATGAAGCAAAACACAGACACAGACAGACACACACAACACACACACACACACACACACACACACACACACACACACACACACACACACACACACACACACACACACACACACACACACACCTAACATGCTAGAACCAAAGCATAACATAAAATCTATCCCCTCACCAGTCTTCACTCTAAACCTTACCCATAAACATTTGAAAATGCAAAATAAGCACTATAATGCAGTCTTATACATTTTCAAACAAGCACCTCTTCACTCACATTTTAATTTTTCTGAGATGCTAATACTTTCCTGTATGATTTAAAATTTTAATTCAGTCATCTTATATTTACACCAATGAGCATTCACTTATTTATCCTTCTCTTTCTCTTGTATACACTCACACCAACTGTTCAGTCAAATGAGTATTTAATGTATGTTTTTTTTATTAATACAGAAGCATATATTTATAATTGACTATACTGATATCTCTATCTATTGGAGCATTATTTTATTTATCTCTCTAGCTATCAATATATATATATATATATATATATATAGTATTATAAGCATGTTCATATTTCAATCTATTTAAATGTGTGTGTCCATGTGTGTGTTTGTGTGTGTGTGCTATATATGTGTGTGATCAATTTATATCTTAATTTGCTTGATCGATTCTTACCCAGCTACATGCCTTGTGTAATGCTTTTAATTTTCCTTTCATGGTTACATTGTTTAAATTATATTTAGTAAATTGTGAAATCAGAAAAAAATATAATTGTGTGTGATCAAATAAAGGTTTCAAACTTGTATTCTATATAACCAGGGGATTGCTTGAATTGTGCAGTAGACCAGTAGAATCTTGGATACTATTTTGCACCTGTACACTTTTATATCACCAATAATTCAAAAATCTCAGTTTCAACTATTTTGCAGACATGGGTTTAACTTCTGTGTCTGTTGTTGTTAGTCCTTTATGCAAATATATGCCATAATAGCGTTTATCTGGTGCAACCCTGAAAATAAAAAAAAGCAAAGAGATGTGCACAGCATCACACTATAGGCACACAAAGTTCTGATCTGTTTCAAACCTAGATCTACAAATTTATATTCTAGTTGTTTTACCTCTAAGATGTGCTGCTTCTTTAACTACTAAATATCCAACAGCAGCAGTATCAAATACTTTTATTGCTACCTCTTGTTAACCTATTCAATGGAATCTATCTATAACAACTAGAAAACCCTAGTTTGTGAACTCCAGATATATGAAGAAAATACAGAATTGTAAAATAACATTGAATTTTGACCTGCACAGTTAAACCTGTCACTCATTTTTCTCCTCATCCCAATATGCCCCCTCCCCATCTCAATGACTTTTATACCAACTCTGAAACTGTTGCACCTCAGATTAGAAGGATATTGAGAGGTATTGCTTCCTTGCACATAGCATATGTTTTTCATATTTGTCGTTGCAGCCTTTCCATTTGGAGGATCAAAATTACAGCCTGAAATTATTACAGGAACCCAGAGAAAACTTCTGGTTGAGGCAGCAGAGGAACCTAACACATTTTTAATCATTCTGGTTAAATGCAGTCTGTAATTTGTAAGCTGCTTTTGTCAAGATGAAACATTATTATAGAGTTTCTTTCTCTGTTTGTTTGTTGAACAGGTGCTGCAAAGTCATTCTTTCAGATTAAGCATATTTATTACCCATCCAGCTTTGCACTAAGACTTGAAAGATGAAGTCAAGTGATTTGTTAATAGTTTTACTCTGGGAATTTGGGGATGATAATTTTGGAATACTAATTTCTGACTTACCGACTTTGTACTCCTTTAGGACTTCTAAAACAAATTACTTGTGCAGTGTAATTAGTACCAGGTTTTAATATGACAACATTTTCACTTTTACTACCCCATGTATCTCAGAATCAACATTTTGAAAACAGTCCTGTAACACTCTCAGATTTCTACACATTTGCAAAGCAATCACATCATCTGCTTAATAAGATATGCACCATGTTAACCTCCAAATCATTTTACCGTTTTTAATTTAGTCACTGTAGATGCTGTTGTCTTTCTTTTCTAAAGGATAATACATTCTCCTTTATTAGCTTAGTTAAATTTCCAAGTAAAATACTGCACACTTCTGGGAATTTGTAATGGAGTTTCTGCAATCACTGCTTAATTACTGATTAGGTTTTGCTAATTCTATGAGGTCAATGACTTGGCAAGCAATGAGTCTCTCAAAACAGGTGCAGAGAGTCTTTATTTCATTGCCATGGGACATTGCCCTGTCACTTTTATTTATCTTTTCAATTCACCATTGTCCAGCTCTTGACCAACCATTTTGTGGCCATTAGATGCAGGCTGATGTGAAAGAAAACATACCAGCTGAGGGAATAGATGTTCTTCTTTACAAACTTTCAGCTTTAGTACACAAAGCATAACATTCCATTCTTTATTTGCTTTAAAGGTTGTATTGTATCATGCATAACGTCATTTTCAAGTCAAAGCCTCATTTCAAAGATATACATTGAACTATAACTTATACACTAAAGAATCTGTAAATGAAGTCGTAGTTTGTAATACATATATTTATGTGACTACTACACGTAAGGCAAAACCAGTCAAGTATTCTCTTCTTCAGTTTTATTTTATGATATATTATTAACATTTTATAACAATGAGTTTATTTTGTCATGAAGAAATCGGTAGTCTGGCAATTAAAGTTTCTTCAGTCCATAAACATTTTATTTGCAGTACCAATGCATGCAGGTTTTTGTTTGCATACATCTTTCCCTCAGTTAGTTACTCAGATTTCCAAATGAACTATGTTATTTCAAATTATGTCAATTGTATGAAAAAAGCAGCACACATTATTTATGTTTCTACTCCTCAGTAAAAGAGTTAGTTGAATACTAAAATATATTTACTGTGTCAAGCCAGAGTTAGTTTCTTTCCCAATAATGTAGAAGGTGGTGTGTAATGTAAAGCTCCCTACAAACTGAATTGAAAACCTTTGTTTGAGAAAGACTCAATATTTCAGTGACTGTGTTTTTCAAATAACAGAACCAAAATTATTATTTTTTATCAAGGAAAGAATAAAACTAGCCTAAAATACTCGCCTGAATTGTAGAAATAAGAAGTATTTTGGAAATTTGTGTAGTCATTTTGTGGTTAAGGTATGGTACTTTGTATTATTATACACACTCCCACTCACCCATATCTTTATATTCATTCTCTGAATTATACTGAATGTCCAGAATGATCTTATGGTACTTCAGGGTGAAGGACATCTTCTCTGGCCACTCCTGTAGATATCATTAATAGATTGCCTATAATCTGGATTTTTGTATGCAGAAGTAAACATAATTCTGTTTAAGTGTGGACTTGCTCAGCATATGTCCTGCGAGTTGATCAAAATGCAAAATGTAAGCTTGAAAGCCAGGGTTGATGAATTGTTGGAAATTTCCAGCAACTACATCTGGAATGGAAAGATGGAAGAAGCCAGCTATGAAAACTACATATCATAGGTAGAAATTAAAAAAAATGTTAATTTAACAGGCTATCAATTGCCTAATTACTTTACTAATGTTTGCACTTCCCAACTACCCTACTTAATGCTTATGTAACCAATGATGTAATTACACAGTACCTGCAATGTACAGTTAAGGCACTGGAGGATGTTTTATTAAGCTAGCCATTCCACATTTAGATGAAACTTAAAACTCACATTTATAATATTATCAGTAAAAAAAACAATTACAATGAAAGAGCACATGAATACAAACAGATTTTTGATGAACAATAAACATTTCAGTATCAAGTTATACACAGTCTTTAAAGCAGATACAGACAGATACATGGCGCTTATCTGACAATCAAGATAAATTAAGGAGTGAATTTCCTTTCTGATGTTTCCTTTTTATATGATAATTTTTTCACATTGTTAAACAGTAACAGTTTTTGGGCAACAGATTTTTGTTTTCCTTTGGACTTGAAATATTCTAGAGTGAAACGTCTTATTTTGCTAAGTTACCTTGATTATATTTTTAAGCAGCAGATGGTTTAAATAAAGCTGGTTTAAAAAAAAGTCAGGTAACATAGGCGACAGAAAGTATTATTTGGTATCACTGCTGTAAATAAATAAACTTACAAGTGTATTACATCTGTGTCTCATTATATGAGTGCATAAGAAGTCCACTGTAAGTCATACTTATACAAAGATGTATTTCATTTGATATGACGACCTATTTACATTGTTAAGAGGAGTTTTTTTGGCATAGTTCATTCAAAAAGAGAAAGATGCAATAATGCCAAGATAGTACTCATGTGAAAGGGGATAACTCTTGTGTCTATGCAGATGTTTAGGTAGAATGCAGCTGGTGTTATATTTGACAGAATCTTTAAAAATAAACATCTTACAGAATGATTTAATATAAATGATGAAACTGAAATTTGAAAGTACAAAATTGTTGACTAGATTGTAGTGATTATGCACTGTGAAAGATTCACAAGGCGTGTTGTGGAGTACACCACTGAGCAAAGATATACCCTGGAAGATTACTGATAGCATTCCTTATGCAAAGATGGGTTAATATCATGCAGATGGCACCCTGCTCAATATTTAGCGTCATCAGTATTGTATAATCTGTAATTTACTGAGCAAATGAAATTCATAAATATGTAAATGTCAACAGTACAGACATGACAAAAACACCCTGAGACCACCCTTTTCTTGTCCTCTTCATTATTATTGTACTGCATCTTGCTAAATATTGATCCTGTGTAGCTCTACAGAAGGGATTAATTCCGTTATATGTTGACCATCTCGGTAACAGAAATAGTTAATTATTGACAACATGTTTAAATATGTGGAAATGAATACAAGGAATATGTTCAGACCGCAACCATCAATCATGCGGAACACTTTTTGAACATTTTATTGTGTTAAAAAAGCTTGCACAACATGTGGGAATGGACAGGTTTATTTTATTCCAGATGTCTTTAAGTATTTTGTTGACACTGTTTGATGAAGTGAGGCTTAAAAAAAAACACTGCCATAACAATAATCATTGATCAGTACTAGAAAGCAATAATGATATCAACACACGGGTCCACTATGTAATACTGAAATACTAAAATCCCGAATTGCAGTATTTTGAAATTACATAGCCGAAAACAAAACTACAACACAAAATCCCGAAACCCAATAACTGTGAAATTTAAAATTCTGTATGTACTCTACACATACATCACACACATACACATACACACAACTCCCCCCCGCAATCAAATAAATAATACTACACGACAGATAACCAGGGGGGGAAGCCACCCTGCACCCTCATGTGGGGGTTGCACCCCCCCTACTTAAATATTCTAACTCTGAGATCGCACAGACACACAAAGGAAACTCACACTCACACATTTTACAGTCCCTCACACACACAAACACATCAGTCACAACACACACTTGCACACACTAAAGCACCTAACCAACACACTTACTCATACATACTTACCTAAACTTCCACCCATCCATCTACACACCACACCAGTGGAAGCGGAAATTCAACATCTCCGTGCTTCGGAATTTTGAATTTCGCGCTTCTGCAGGTTTCATAATTTTGTGTTTTTGGCTGTGTAATTTCGAAATACTGACATTTGGGATTTCAGTATTTCGGGATTACACAGTGAACCCCAGCACATACATCTTCCTGACATGAAAACATTTTCAGGTATAATTTCTAAGAAAAGAAACTGCATAACAAAACAACATGAAAGTAGATGAAAATCTTCTTACTTTTATGTGTTAGTCTCATTTAGCACAGGTTCTTTTCTTTTGGCTGTTCAAGCATACATTTGTCTATCAGTTAAAAACTATTGAAAAAAATGTACTAAATTCCTTGGACAGATTTCTGTATCTTGTTAAGTTCAATATTCTTGGATATCTTATGGCAGTGTAATGTTTTACTCAGTAAATGGGCTAAAACAGGCAATTGTTTTCCCCTTCTAAAGATTTTCTCATTATTTACTTAAGTATAGAGCCAGAAAGATCCATGCCTGTTGGGCCACTAGGTACCCAGATAGTCTAAAGTTCTTGGAGTTGTGCTTTGTATTTTAAAGCATAAACATAAGGCATCATATTGTAAGGTCCTATGTCCCAGGTATCTGCTGAAGCTAGAAACTTAGTATCTTTGTAACAAAAAGCAAAAAGATTGCCTTTTGTTTGACATTCAGCCCATGATTACCTAATGTCTTTTATTTTCTTGCCAAACAATTAGTATACTTATTCTCCCTTTACCCAAGAGGTCAAGGACAGTTCTTGCATTGCTGTCTTTCAGCTGCAGCCAGACTTGATTACTGAGTTAATTAGCTTAATAGCTCTAAATGAAATTAGAACGTAATATGCAAAAAAAAATGAAGTTGTGAGGAAAGGTGAACTATATTATGGTTTATTGCTAATCTGCACATTTTGGCACCCCTGTTTTTCTATAGAACGCAGGCAAGGACAATAATAGTATTAATCCAAAAGATGAAACTTGTTTTTTGCTGACGGCAATTCATTCCTCTTATACTTTTTTTGCTTTTGTTATGAGGTAAAAAATATACCTGTCTGTATAGTTGTACTAACTGTATAAACGGAACATATTATATCATACAAATGGAGAAAAAAAGGAGCCTAAAGATAGCAATGGTACTGTCCCTTGCAATCTGACAACAGTGCAAAACCTTGTTGTATATTTTAGCTTATTGTACATGGATGTTCACAAGATCAGGGTTATTGACAGCTGTACAGCTAGGACTGCAGAAGTAAAATCTGAATGTGCATAGAAGAATAATTGAGTAAAAAAAAATAAGAATTATTATTTGCAGTGTCAAGTGCACTGAAGCAGATTATATATTGAAAAATGGAAAATGCTTTAATGATAGGACATCTTATTAGGAACTGCCAAAGCTGTCAAGCTGTGTTGGATAAATAAAACAGAGATACATAACTCTGGATTTTCAGTAAATAAGTACATTTTTTTTCTCTGAAGTTCAGTCACATGAAAATGTTCACAAATTGCAAGTAAAGTGATATAAAGATGAATGTATACAGCTAATTTGAAACAGACACTGTGCTCTTTACTTGTCTGAGGGAATTTTAGCGGACAGCAGTTTGGCTGAAAATTTTTGGTCAAATATAATTTGTATAAGTTTGCACTGAATGAAATACCAATTAGTCAAATATCATTGCTTTAGAAATGGCACTAATGAAGTTTAGGGTTTTAGTTAGGAGGAAAGGGAACTGTGCTGATATGAATGGCCTATGCAGCTTTGCTCCTACAAATGTTGTCATATCTGAATTACTATGTCATTTACTAAGACAGCTGAACTGACTTGACAGCATTAGAACAAGGAGATATAAGGGTCATCGTGTGGAACACTTCTTGGCATGACCATAGCTTCCTCATTATATAAAACTAAATGTCAGCAGATATCTAAAGAACATCTTGTAATTAACAAAAAGTAGTAGAGATATGGGTGATGGATTCATCAAGTTGCATTCTTCCCTGTCATCTGCAGCTCTTTAATTGTCACCTACTGAGCTGGAAAAAAAAATGAAAGCCGAGGAATGTTCACATTTAAGACATTTTACCAGTCTAAACATATAAATCACTGGACATATTAGGGGCAAAAATGCATTTTTTATGTCAAAATGATGGCTGTCAATGTTTTTTTTCAAAACTTTTCAGAGAAACACTGAAAACCTAGAGGCCATATCCATTGTTAGGGTGCAACTATACTGGTGTTGTTGCAATTCTAAGATGCACTGGGAAGCAGTCCATTTTCTTAAAACCTTTCTAGAAGCGAGGTCAGTCAAAAAGCAACATGTTAATTTTGGATGGTTTGTTGACTGCATACTTATGTTAAGAAGTCTGAATATTATACTGAGCCTCTTTCTTTCTGAAGGAACAGTAATAGTAAACGTTATATATAAATAAAGTACTTACCATAACAGACAATCTTCAAGGAGAGGTTACTCTAAAAGTAAGAAAAATATAAGTAAAAAAAGTGGTAATAAGTACCAGAAGTAGCAGGAATTAGAAAAATCAACCTCAAATGCTTTTCTTAAATCAGCTTGTCTATGTTTCTTTTGCAAAGTTTTCAGTCTTCTTTGTTATTTTTTTACTTTTAGAGTGACTGAATAAAAAGTAGCCTTTATTAAAAAAAAATCTTTGTTTACTTATAGTTTTACTTAACCTGAAAAATGTAGAAAGTCAGCAATGCAGGCAATATCTACATCCAATATAGAGTACTTCAGCACCCTGGACAGCTCAGTACATTGAGGAACATGACAGAACCACAGAGAGACAAACCCACAAAGACAATTTTAATAATAATAATAATAATTATTATTATTATTATTATTATTATGTTTGGATTAAGCCCATCTTTTTGTATGTGGAACAAACATCAGCTGTATAAAAGCTGAACTGCTATATGCTGTCTTTAGATCTTTGTGCCTTTATTTCCCTGCAGGGGATGCATGCTTATGCTAAGCAAAAAAATGCGTAAAGAAACTTTAGGATATATAGTACAGATATCTCATAAAGGCAAGAAACAAGTAAAGATATGTGTAGATAAGTACAAATGTCATCAAGTCCAGTCCTATGTCATGTAAACACAATATGATTTAGTCCTGTGAATGTTGAATAAAAGAAAATTGTCATGCATACTGTATAATACAACTTGTAAATGTGTGCAACTGTATAAACTATATAATTATAGCTGTTTAAACAAAACTATATAAAAAGTAAATAAACACTGCTACAGATAAATGAATTCACTACAAACTTTCATTTTTGCTAAATAAAATGTATTTTATTTTATTTATTTTACATTTGTTTACCGAGATAGTCCAACTGGATGCATGTCCATTTTCAGCGGAGGCCCGGGGAGAAAAGCTCCACATAGACAAACTTACATAGATTACACAGAAGTTAGAAAACAATTATAAAAACAAAGTGATTATATACAATGACTTAGTAGTGTTCCCTAGTAGGGACTCACAATTCTCATGGACAGACACAATTAAAAGTAAGAGACATTAGATTGGAAGCAGAGCTTGGTGATGTAGTTACGTTATGGTAATTACAGATTATGCTTTCAGTTTATAACATAATCAGGGTTGGTACATGGGCATAGCCAATTCACTTTGAGATACTGTTTGAGGTTTTTTTTTTTAAAGAGACATTTGGAGGATTGTAGGGTTATATAGTTTGGCAATGAAGTGCAGGTTTTGCCAACGAAGTTGCCAAATTGATTCACCAGCAGAGTTATTAGCTTTGTGGGTTTGGATCAGTAGTTTATCAGCTAACCATAGGGATCTCAGGTTGCTATATGGCTTAATAATATTTTTAAGTGAGGGGGTATCCTCAGGGTGGTACAAAATGTTGTGCACTATTAAGAGTTGATTGAATTGAATTAAGCTGGGCAGTTCTAGCCACTCTAGTTGTTTAAGGTTCTGGCAGTGGTGGGTTCTATAGGTGGAGCCAGTGACAAATCTGGCAATATGATTGTAGCTATGGGACAGCTTACCTAGTTCGGATTTGTTGAGGTTTGAGAGTACAGGCGAGGCATATAAAAGAGTAGAGAAAAGGTGTGATTGGGCAATTGCAGTCCTAGCCAGTGGGGTTAAAAATGTCTTATTTCTGTACAGTGATCCAAGATTCTTATTGATGGTCTGTATGGTTTTGTTGACCTGTAGATCAAATTTGAGATTATTGTCTATGATAACCCTTAGCATTTTGGTGTGATGTTCTGGGGAAATAGTGGTACCATTTTTAGATGTAACAGAATGAATGTGTGGTAGATCTACTAGTGGGGGAGAAGAGTAGAAGTTTAGTTTTATTGGGTTCAGTAGAAGGCATTGATTGCTGAGCCAGTTCTCAATAGTGTTAAATGTATTTTGGGTTAAGGTTTGCAGTTTGGATGGAGAGGTGGCTGAGCAGATCAGAGTGGAATCATCTGCATACTGAATGCAGATAGCATTAGGGAAGGCAGTGTGAAGGTTGTTGATAAAAATAGAGAAGAGTAGTGGACCTAGTATGGACCCTTGATGGACACCAAGTGTAAGAAGTAGCTGGCTGGAGAGCTTGCCCTGCCATAGTACTGCCTGTTGTCTGCCAGTCAGGTAGGACTTGAACCATTGGATAGTAGGCTGGTTGAGGCAAATAGATTTTCGTGAAAGAATGAGAAGTTCATTGTTGACCACATCAGGTCAAGAAAGAGGGCGGAGGTTAGCCTATTGTCATTCCTGTTTTGGTTTATTGCAGTAGTAAAGGAAAGGAGGGCTGAGGTGGTGCTATGGTATGGCCTGAAACTATGCTAGGAGTTGGATAGTAAGTTATTCTGTGTAAGGTATTGCATTAGTTGCTTGTGTATACATTTCTCCATTATTTTGGCTAGTGGAGAAATAATGGCAATGGGTCTATAGTTGGGTATGTCTGTAGAGCTACCCCCTTTATGGAGTGGGATGACGTGAGATATTTTCCAGAGGGAGGGGACAACATTTTTGGAAAAGTTTCTGTCGATATCTATGGGATATGCAATGGTATCTGCGGCTATTTGTAGGTACTCTGCAGGGAGGAGGTCAGCAGCGAGGGTGGTAGGTTTTTGTTTTTTTAGGAGTGTTTTGATAAAACTAGTGGATATTGATTGGAAACTAAATTTGTAGTGATTATTGGGTAGATTAGGCATGTGGTTTAAGTTAGAGGGGGTTAGTTGATTTGCTAGGGATTGGATTGTTTCAGTGAAAAAGTTATTAAAGGCATTATCTATGGTCCCTGGGGAACTATGGGTGTGGTTAGCCGGGGTTGGGGTGGTGGAATGACCTGGACAAAGTAGTTGATTTAAGCCTGCCCAGAACTTCTGAGGGTTGTTATGTTTTTTTGCAGGAGATTTTGGTAGAAGCTTTTTTTTATCCAGTAAAATAGATTTTTTGTATCATTCCTGAGTTGACAATATTTTAGATGGTCAAGTGGGCTTTAGTTGTGCTCCAGCTGGCCCAGGCTTTGTTTCTAGTTTTGATTTTAGTTTTCATATCTTTTGTGAGCCATGGTGCTGTATTTGATTTAGTTTTTATTGTACATGCTGGAGCATGGGAATCAAGGATACTTAGGAATTTAGTGTTAAAGAGATCTATAGCCTCCTCTAATGTTAGATTTTTTAGTTTTGACCAGTCAACTGCTTTTAATTCATTTTGGAATATAGCAGTGTCAACGTTTTTCCTTTTTCTGTTTTATATTTAGGATAGTGAGGGTTTCCTGCCTTATGTTTTATGATATAGGTTAGACAGTGGTCACTGAGGTCATCAGGGAGAGTACCAACTGTGTACAGTTGGGGTTGGTTATTAACTAGGATCCAGTCTAGGATACTTTCCCTGTTGGTTGGTTTGTTTATCCTAGTGGGAGAGGTTATGGTCTCTTTAAATCCAGATACGTTTATATGAGTGAGGAGGGGGTGTCAGAGGAGCAGGGGTGCCAGTAGGTGTTAAAGTCACCACGAACTATGGTTTCCTGGGGATAGGTAGTGGAGAACCAGTAAAGGATATCCTCTAGGGTATTTAGGTTGTTGCCTGGTGGAATGTATGCACAGACGATGTTCAAGTGTTTGTTTTGGTTAATCTGTAGCTTGGTTATGAGGAGTTCCGCATTATTGAATTGGGGAGGTTGAATGGTGCCTCTATTAAAGGTTAGAATATTTTTTGTAAAGGACTGCTATCCCATCCCCTTTCCTTGTAGCATGGTTTAACTGGTGAATATTGTATCCTGGAGGTAGTATCTCATTGTCAGTAGTACTGTGTTTTAACCAGGTTTCCATAAGACACATAATGTCTGGGGAGTGGTTTGCTAGAAAGGCATTGGGAATCTAATTGTTAATACTTCTAACATTTAGGTGAAATGCTAGGAGGGAACTAGTGGGAGTATACATGGGTAGCTTGACTGTGGGGGTTGTGGTAGGGGAGTGGAGGTTATTGGGTGTGGGTGGGCCAAGGTTGGGATGAATGTTCCCATGTGTTATAAGGTTATAGTGACAGGTTAATCTAAGCTTTAGAAGTTTGTTTATACGTTTTATATAGTCTTTGTCTTTAGGATTATGTTGTGTGGCTGTACAGGGGTGGTATTTTATTGTGGATGGTATATTAGGTGTGTTGTGGATGGTAAAGTGTTTGGTGTTATGTATGAAGTCATGGGTGTCTGACCATTTGGATTGTGAATTCTATGGTCAAGTGTTTGTTCATAGGCAGTGAGATGGTAAAATAGAAACAGTATAAGCATTAGGGTAATTAGTATTTTTTTGCTTGTTTGCATTTTGTTATGGGGGTGCGGGCCAACTTTTGATGGCTGACTGTGCTAACAGGGTATGGAAGAATGGAAGAGAAGGAAATGAATTAAGGGGGGAGGGTTTTTTAATGATGTGTGAGGTTCTGATTAGTACTTAGCAGGAGGGGAGTGGCAAAGTCTGGTTTAAATTTAGCACTAGTGGGGGCGGGTGGAATTAGGGGGCAGGGAAGGGAGTGGAGCAGGGCTAACACTGACTCTGAGAGTTTCCTTGGGCTTTTGGTTTGTATGATTGTATGTAAGCAATATTTTTGGCTGTATTTTAATTTGTTTTATTGTTTTTATTTTTGCACAAATTTTCAGGCTAATTTTAATATGAATATAGGGGTAAACTAGCAAATTTAGTCAATATGGACAGAGCCAAATTACTGTGGGGACAGCCTAAAGGTGCCTTTAGACCCAGGTCAGCAGTAAACAGTACATAGGATTTGTTATATGATTTTAGTACATTATAAGGTATTAACCTTATAACATTCCAGGTTGGACTTCAGAGGGGATAGTTTCCCAGGGTAGCTTCCTTTCAGGCAGGAGATTCTTTTTACTGGGGTAGTTTGTGGAGAGTCTGCCTAGAAACAGAAATTGCTATAAGTAAAACCTTATCAGCAAATATAAGTAGTCACCAAGCATGCAGGCATTTCACATTCACTTAGACTATGAGTTATACGGTAATCATAAACTATTTACAGCTATGAAGCACAGTATTTGCTTCTTTCTAAATGTGTGGGTCAACAAACAGGGAAATATGAAATTCAAGGGATGATTCACATTATATAGAGATACTACCTTTGTATACTTCAATTGCAAACACACTATAGTGCAGGTACTAAGTATTCAATTCTGTGCACAAAGCCGAATGCTTGTCTGACACTGTACTTTAAAACTAAGTTACAGGACAACAGCTAACTACTTTGTTTCTCATTTACATCAGCCTGTTAGATGAACAGGTAGTTATATCAGGCTGGGAGAGGACATACTGTAAGCAGCTCAGCTATCAGTTATCTCTATATAGTAACACAATGAATTTCATTAAAGCAATTCATGTTAATATAACCACTGTTACTCTAGCAGTTACAAGCACATTGAGTTCAAATACAGTATCATTAGTTCATACATGATGCTGTCTATCAAGCCAGTAACACAATACATTTAAATTAAGCAATTTTTGTTGTAAAACCATATTTCTAGTAAGTAAGGTAATAAAATGTCATATACTTGTAAAAGAAAATGTTTTTGGTATGGAGC
Source organism: Protopterus annectens (assembly GCF_019279795.1). NCBI lineage: Eukaryota > Metazoa > Chordata > Ceratodontiformes > Protopteridae > Protopterus > Protopterus annectens. The sequence continues at coordinate 876,775,613 of NC_056726.1, forward strand.
TGGCCAGCAATATGCATCTTTTCCACCATATGGCAGAATAACCGGAGGTACTGGGTGCAATAGACTGCACGCACATACACATCAAGTCACCACCCTTTGAGCAAGGTAGGCGCTACATAAACCTGCAAGGGATAGCCCTCCATCAACTGCCAGGTCTTGTGCAATGCCCAGGGCATTACCATGGATGTGTGTGCTGGCAGCCCTGGAAGCTATCATGACTCCCACATCTGGCATGCCTCACAGCTGTATCGGTTATTTGCTAGGGGTCACATCCGAAATAGCCACCTGATGGGGGATGCAGATTATGCACTGGAACCGTGGATGATGATTCCCATCAGAAATGCACACACACCCATGCAGGAATGCCATAATAAGGCACATGCACAAACCAGAATCATCACAGAGCATGTGTTTGGGATGCTGAAATCATGGTTCCATTTCTTGGACATATCTGGTGGAGCCTTGCAGTACTCTCCAGGCACATGTGCCTACATCTTCATAGTGTGTTCCATGCTACACAATATGGTCCTGCAGAAACAGCTGCAGCGGAGAGGGAAGGGTGAAGGCCCTCAGAGCCCACCACCATTGCCAAGGGCCCCACAGGCACAGAGGTACTCAGACCACAAACACCCTCAGCCATCCGCAGTAGGCAGATGGAGGCGTGCCCAGTATGCCCATGCCTTGGCAAAGAGGGAACATATAGCACACACACTGACAATGTAGACACCTATGGACTGACACCATTCTCCACCTGCACACACAGTAAAAATGGATGGCATACACACAAGACTACCTGTAAATTGTCATGTATAGGCAGTCTACTGTGTGCATCCAACATAGGCAGCCCTCAACTATTGCACACACAACAGCCATTGGCACCAGGTAAGTCAACACTTGAACAGTAAATTAAGCTACCACCATATGCAGATACTGTATGTATAGATTCATAGGTAGGTACTTGGCCAAATGCCAGAGGCCATTCATAAGGCCAGCCAAAATGTGCCAGCTTTTGCCACCCCATTGATTCATTAACTGTCCCTCTGTGAAGCAGAGCCAATGGCGGGATCCCTGGGGTGCATCTACTGTTCCCCATCCACCCTTCAAGGTTTCTCTTGCAGAGTGTTAATGAGGGGCTCTGTATAATGTAGTTAGTGATGTTGTTCCAAAGTATGGGGAGTGTCTGTGACAGGAAGCTGTCCCTCCAGCATCTTCCGGTTATAGTTGTGGCAAGGTCAGCTCACTACAGTTTGTGGCTCACTGTGACATGGATTCCCATAGGTGGAGCATATCCATAAAACCTGAGTTCGACATGGCTGTGTTGGCCAGCGGAGATCATCTCTGGGTAAACGAGATGCCACTGAGTAAAGCAGGAGTTTATTCAGTCTGGCTGCATAGGCCATATATTGGAGGCCAGTATTCCCCTTGGTGGGGTACATTCATGGACCCCCCCCCCAGCTGTTGGGCATATCCTCTGAGGTACATCCCACATGGGTTATTATACCCTATGATGGGAATGATGAGTGATGAGTAAAGGGGCACTATAACCCCAGTATGTCTAGATGGGATTCCTTTAGTAATCAGATGGCCTACATAGAAGGATATCCTAACTACTGTGGAGATATGATTGTCAAAGGGGAGATCAATATCTACCTTAGTCTCCAGAAACCCCATTACCTCGACTGTATTAAAGTTGCTGCCACTCATGTGTTAATATGTGGGTGCCAATTCCACAATGGAATGACCATGCAGTTAGTGGCACTTGGCTGAAGGCCGTGTTGTTGGCAACCTGTGACGTTCTCTGTGAGGCCCCTTGAGGGATGTCCATGTCAGCTGGACTATCAATCATGGTTCCCAGTTTGCAGTCCTTGCCAAACATGGTCTGCCATAGTCCACCTGTGTTTGCCTGTACATCTAAGATGTATATGGCAAACAGTAGGGCTTCCAGGACTGAGTCCTGTGGGACACCAGTTGTGTCTGTCCAAGAGTTGGATCTGGAGATAACAAGTCGTACCATGTGGGTTCTGTGTGTAAGCCCGTTTGCAACCCAACCTGTGATGTATGGGTGAATGTACAGGCTGGTGTGTTTATCAATAATACCTGAGTGGGGCATGGTGTCAAAAGCCTTGGTGAGGTCCAGGTAGTATGTGTGAACCACCTCCCCCATCATCTAATGTCTTGGTGACTGTATGTAAAATGTCACACAGGTTCAGTAGGCATGAACTGCACTCAACCAAGTAGACCTGGGTTGGGTCATGTGTTCGAAGGTTACCAATGTCATTGTTAATGAGTGCCATGAGGATGCGAAACATACCATTGCAGACCAGGCTAGTCAGGCTTATGGGGTAGTAGTTAAAAAAGTCAGTTATGATTTCACCTTGATGGAGTGGAAAAACCATTGCCACGCGCCATTGTATGGGCATGTAGCCTGTGGAGAGGCTAAGGTAGGAATGCCTAATTAGGTGGGGGGCAGGTTGTCTTGTACAGTTTGCAAGGTGCAGTCTGGGTCAACATATGCCTCCACTGATGCTGTGTTCTGCTGTTAGACAGGGACATTTCCACCTGTGTGTCTCTGATGGTTGGGATACTGTACCTTTCGGGTAGTGTTGTGGGCTCTTTAGGGGGTGAAGTATGCACCAAATGTATCTGCAAGGATGTTGGCGATATCAGTAGGGTCAGCATATTTTGTGCTATATTTCATCGGCACAGTGCAAATCTGTGTGTCACCACACAGATCCTTGACATAGCCAAAGAAGGCTTTGTGGTTATCTTTCGAATCCTTGCATATTCTCCTGCTGATGTTAGCCTTGGATGATGTCATGAGGGACCTACACATCATACTAATAGTGGTCATGGATGTCTGCCCTTCGTGGAATTTGCTGTGTGTCTGGAGCACTGTCTAACTTCTGTAGTATAGCTTGTTTATTGCAGAGGTCCACCAGACCGGTGTCCTTGTCTACGAGGAGTGAGTCTTGGTTTACCAGTGATGGCATGATCCATACATCCGTGTAGGTACATATAGACTGCATTTGTAAATCTGTCTGTATCTTTAGCAGTGTTTCCCCTTAGCGTGGGGGCTGTGAAACCCCCCACCCATCACTAGTAGTGTAAATTTAGCTGTAGGAAAGATATACACTGTGGTATCCATGGGTAGGGGAGATGCTAGTGTGTGGAAACAGTGAATAGTTCATAGTCAGATCTAACCAGTGACTGGTTAATCTCTGCTGTGGTGCACCTGTTACCCATGTTGGCGATGACCACATCTAGTAGTTTCCACCCCACATTTGGGAGGTTACCACCCGATACAGGGCATATGAGGTGATACATTCCTGGAAGTGATGGTCCTGGAAGTTAGTACCAGAGTACATTTCCCAGTTAATGGTATGGTAGTTGACATCGACCAATGCCAGAGTGTGCATTAGGGCCGTCGTGTTCTCCACTATCTCCAGGTAGGTGGAGTGGAGGTCCTGGGTCATGGAGGGTGATCCATGGCAGGCCACATTCCACATTGCAGTTGTGGCTGATGTTAGATGCACATGGATGATCACAGAGGTATCATAGGTTCATAGGTTCATAGGTTGGTACTAGGCTATCAGCCCTAGGGCCTATACAAGCCTAGCCATAACAATTCCCTGGCTATTTCTTCCCACATTATTTACTTTCCTGGACCCCTGTCTAGCAGGGCGACTGACGTGATCCCTGGGGTGAATTTCCTTTCTCCCATCCAATCGTCAAGGTTCCTCTTGAAGAGGTCCAAAGAGGCACTCTGCTTGACATGTATGGGCAATCTATTCCAGAGTCTGGGGAGTCTCTGGGTCAGGAACCTATCCCTCCAGCATGTTTTGTTTATTGTGATGACAAGGTTTAGATCCCTGGAGCGTGTAGCTCTGAGGGATTGGGATTTCTTTAAGTGTAGCATGTCCAACAGCTATGGGTTTGACATGGCCTTGTATGTTAAGCAGAGATCGCCTCTGAGTAGACGATATGCGACAGAGTATAGCTGGAGTTTTTAAAGCGGTCAGCGTGGGGCATCTGCTTTAGGCCTGTGATTCTTTTAGTGAGGTATTTCTGAGGCCTTTCCAGTTGTTGCAGATGTCTTGAGAGGTACATACCAAATGGGGCGTTGTATTCTATAATGGGTCTAATGAGGGATGAGTACAGTGGGACAATGACCTCCTTTTTCTGGATGAAAAGCCCTTCGTGATGAGGTGTGCCACATAGAAGTATTTCCTGACTGTTGTGGCGATGTGGTTATCGAAGGTGAGACCACTGTCCACCTGTGTCCCTAAGTCTCTTATCACACTTTCTGTGTTTAGTGTACTGCCACCTATATGGTAATTCATGGATACATGTTTTTTCCCAAAGGGGATAACAATACATTTCTTGGCATTGAGCTCGAGCCCATGGCTCTGGCACCAAGCATCTGTTTCTGTAAGGCCCTTTTGTAGAGTATCCACATAATTTGGGGATTCAATAATGGCTCCCAGTTTGCAGTCATCTGCAAACTTTGTTAGCCAGAGTCCCTTAGTGTTGACCTGTACTTCAGAGAAGTAGATGCCAAACAAGAGCGGCCCCAGGACTGAACCCTGAGGTACTCCACTTGTCACTTGTCTGTTGCTGGATTTGAAGTTGGCTACTTTTACAGTGTGGGTTCTATCAGTAAGCCATTTAGCAACCCATTGGGTGACATAGGGATTAATGCCCAACTTAGTAAGTTAGTTAGTATCATGCTGCCCCACTAACCTGGAGGTGTAGGTATTCCTGATGAATATGGATACAGCCCTCCATGTCTGTCAGTCCATGTTCTGTGGCTGAAATGTGTGGTATGGGTTGTAGTCTGGTAGTGCTGGTGTGCTCTCAGGGGCCTTAAGACAGATTTCAGTTAATGCACAGATGTTGATGTTGTCCATCCTGAGGAGTGCTATGAGTGCATGCATGTTGTGATCACAATCCCTGGTGTTGAGTAGCATAATCCTCATTGAATCTGCTATTGTGCTGTTTATGGAGCTGGTATTCATCTTCGAGACTTTCCTAAATAAGGCACCATGGGGGCACCAATAGCTTTGGCCAGTAGTCTAAAGCGTAAGGCTGACACATAGGCCGGTATGGTATCATTGCATGCATGTTCCCCATCTGTGCTTGTTTTTCA